>NW_008703570.1:13264938-13287438 GCF_000326865.2 Helobdella robusta
GTATCATTATTAATCTCTTCAATGTGATTTTATTATTATTACTGTTGTTCTTATTATTATTATTACTTCATTATTATAATTATGAATAGTAGTAGCTGTAGAAGTAGCAGTAGTTGTAGTAATAGTAGTAGCAGCAGCAGCAGTAGTCGTTGAAGTAGCAGTAGTAAGCAGTAGTAGTTGTAGTAGTCGTAGCAGTAGTAGTAGTAGCAGTAGTAGTAGTAGTAGTAGTAGTAGTAGTAGTAGTAGTAGTAGTAGTAGTAGTAGTAGTAGTAGTAGTAGTAGCACACACACACATAAGCTGCTGTAATGATACGAGATATATCATATTGACTGTCAGCTAGTTATCATATCATAGTGGTAGTAGCAGTAGTAAAAGTAGTAGTAGTATTAGTAGTAATCATCATATTCTAGTGTTATACATATAATATATATATATATATATATATATATATAAATTTTACATCTGGTATCATACATACAATAATAATAATAATAATATATATATAAAAATTTTACATCTGGCATTTGTTTTTTAGGTTGAAATTTCTGCTCGCTACTCTAGTTCATTATTATTACGACAACTTGAATTCGATCTTGAATTTTAAACACACACACACACGCACGCACGCACATGAAGTTGATCTTGAATTTCACACACTCACACACACACACACACACACGTGCTGTAATGATACGAGGCATGTCACATTGACCGTCAGTTAGTTATCATATCATATGCTGATGGTGATGTTAGAAACGATTAGGACATAAACCAAAACTATGAATTCTGATAGCGCTATCATTATTATCATCATTATTATTATTATTTATTATTATTATTATTTATAATTATTATTATTTATTATTATTATTGTGGGTTAATTATTGTGGCTTGTGTGACGTTCAGCAGAAGCGTAAGTAGGACATATCTGTACATATGTTTACGATCGGTTAGATTTCAATTGGGATATTTTTTCTTACTAAATAAACAAAAACAGTTTTTTTTAATTTTAAGTTTCATTTCAATTTCTGGTTTTATTCTTTTATATGCATCTAATATATCTGCTATTCATACAATTTTGGTTTAATTGTATTTTCATAATTCATTCGTTCGTTCATTTGTTCAATCTTTCATTCATTCATTCATTCGTGTTTCGTTCATTCATCCTTAGCTTTTCACTTACTCATTCACTCACAGCAATTATTTTATCGGTATAATATTCATTTTATGTAATAACATTAATAACGATACATCGGATAAAAGAGCGAATCTTTTCAGTAGTGGAGAATAATAAAATATTTGTCAAACGTTACAGCTGCAATGTTTGAAAACAACATTACGTAGACGCACACGCATACGCACACACGCACACACATATATAAATAGGTAAACTAGAGGATAAACTAACACACTATGCGTATGTAACCATAGTAAAATAAAAATACATAAATAAAATAAATGTAAATAATGAATGAAAGCAGTTAAAATATCTGGGTATGCAAACAAATTTTGAAAAAGATGCTAAAAAACACTTTTTCAGAATGAAACTATTTTGAAAGAATTTGTTTAACTCATTTTTTACATGCCTTAATAAAACAAGTTCCAACAACAAAAACAACACAACTGCAACGATAATAACAATGACCAAAGAAACAAAATGGAAATATAGAAAAATTGAAAAAAGACTGGGATGTGGTGTCTGGATCAACGTTAGCAAATGTATTGATATATAATATGCGCATATATCTTATGCTGTTAGATTGGTGTGTGTGTGTGTGTGTGTGTGTGTGTGTGTATACATACATACGCACACGTGTATATATATATATATATATATATATATATATATATATATATATATATATATATAGGCTTTAAGACCATTTTCAATGAAATAAAATAGTTTAAAAACGTAAATAAATGCTCTATTCAAACGAAAGATCGGTTAAACTAGTGTTTATGAAAAAAAAAATGATAAAACACAGTTATTGTTTTTTGCTAAGTTTAGTGATGATGTATAATAATTATGTTAATGTAATAAATAACTAGAAACAACTGAAACAAATGAATAACGAGATTTCAAATAGCAAAAAGTTAGTTCGTGAACGGTTCAGTGGCAGTCAGATCAGATCTACAAAGAAGAAATTAGTTGATATGGGGTATTGTTGGTCAGGTACCCTAATACCATGTACACAAGGTATCAGGTATGTAGTACTCCCAATACACCTTCGAGTGCATGATAAGTTTGTACTGACACTTGTTGAATTGAAGAAGAAATACGTGTACTGTACATGTGTATGTATTCTGACGTAACAGCAGAGACAAACTTGAGCGTACGGACTGCACTTCAATAAAATTACGTTGCGTTTATCGAGTATAAATTATTTGTTACATTAATTATAGGCACGATTGCGTCTACACACAACACACACACACACACGTACACGCACACAGACACTACACACACATGTACAAATAAAAACACATCCACCCATAAACATACAGATATCTCAACCTTTCAAAACATGCACACGCACAGCATACACAATATATACAGCACACACACACACACACACGCACAATCTTTTTTGTTCGTTAAAGTATTTAAAGTATTAAAATAAATGAGCGGATATGCCGGAAAATAATAGAATACGTATCGTGCGTCCTATATGGCTGTGTCCATGGAGATCCTCGCGGGATGACTTCCGGTTGGGGGCGTGGATGACGGGGTGATATGGACAGCCGTGTTCTGACCGGCCTTTATGAGAACCCTGAGACCACGTGACTGGTCGTAGGATGTATTTTCTAGAGGTCGTCTTATAGGGTCAATTTGTCCCTGTTTGTAGCCGTCTTCGTCATCTTTTTTTCTTATTATTCGTGTCGTTGTCGTAGTTGTTGTCGTCGTCGTTATTTTCCTCTGTTGTCTAAGCTGTTCCTGGAAATTCTGGTAGGGATCGCCGTTTGTGGCCCTGAGACTGGAGAGACCAGGAATGTTCATGTCCCCTTCCCCGGCCGAGTAGGACTGGTTGGTTGACCCGGAAGCGTTCAAGTCTGTTTTGTGTCGTTTCTTCTGAACTCGTACGGGGTCAGGAACTTGGGAGTCGAAGCTGCTGTCCTGGTCAAGTTTCGAGATCCGCATACCTGGTATCAGTTGGGATGTTTGTCAATGGTCTTTGTAAAATTTTAAATAATTTAACTCTCTGGAAATAGCGACTAATAAAAACTAAACCTCCCACCTGATTGGTCTCCACTTTTGACCGGAACTCCATTGATGACCATTCTGTGCTCGCCAGGCTGTCGCCCACGACCAAAGTCAGCAGCTGGAATGTTGTTGTTCCTGTAGCTGTCAGATGACCACCTGTTCGCATCGGAGTCTTGAGGTCGCTGGTGTTGTGGCTTCAAGTCGTCTACCAAAGGTTCTTGGCTTTGAGAGGAACTGGATGAAATGACATAAGACGGAATAAAATGATTGCATTACTTTTTTAAAAAGAGTTTGCTTTTTCAATTATAAATAAGCAAAACACATCAAATTTATGGAAAATACAAATTAATCAGCGTACAGATATTTCTGCGCTCGTTCTGTCATATCTTTCTCCCATTCTCGATTTTGTTTTGAACTCCACACAGCCATATAAATTGCAGCTATGATGAAGCCTGCCAAGCCGATAGCTAGAAGGACTGGTCCCGCTATTTTCAGTCTGTTCTCTCCCAACGTAGCCAGGCCAGGCCAGTTAGCTACGATGGTAATTGTTAGCCCTATGAATACGACGCCAGCTGTTAAGATTAGAAGCAGGATTCCAACAGGGCTTAATCTGCAAGAGTTTGGTGTTTGTCGTTTAGTTAGTTGTCTGATTAGTTGTTTGTTAGTTGTTTGTTAGTTGGTTGGTTTGTTGTTTGGTAAGTTGTTTGGTTAGTTGTTTGATTAGTTGTTTGGTTAGTTGTTTGGTTAGTTGGTTGGTTTGTTGTTTGGTTAGTTGTTTGGTTAGTTGTTGATAGTCTGGGAGAAAGTTCTTTAACTCACGCATTTTCAGTTGTTAGATAATGTTACAAATTAATGAGACCATTAAAATATGTTATTATAGCTGAAATGAATAAAGAGGACGCAGGATCTTGTAAATGGCCAATACAAACATACAATAAACGCGCTAATGAGTGAGTTGGCGAAAATTTGTTTAATTTAAATCCGACTTTCAAGAACAAATATTATTCAATTTTTAACATTAGATTCCACTTTATTTTATATTTAACTAATTTTTAAACTTAAACACTCCCGGACCAACCTAGGTGGAAGTGTCCTCTTTTGATTGAATGCGAAAAACCGAGCTCTGGTGAGCGCCTCCATGCTGGCCGCCCTCTCCAGAGTTATCGTTGGAGGTCTAGTTGAATTGGAACCGTTCATTTTGAGTTGGGAGGGGTGGTCAGATCATATACATCAATATCAGAGTTAGTTGTTCACAATAGTTTCTTTCCCTTTTGCGATACCTTATGAGGTTAGGATGGCGGTTGTACACCCACAAATCGATCAGCAATGACAATTAAGAAAATGGTGGTGAAATAAAATTGATACCGATGTACGTCAGAGTGTTACTTTTGGGCTGGCTAGTGCAGGTCATGAAGTACAACAACAACTTCAACAGCTGGTAGCAAAAACAATTGAATAAATTGAGAAAAATGTTCCTCAAACTTAGTGTGTTACACCATATATCCGAATATTGTAATAAATAAATAAACCATCAATTATTCACTCCAGCATCATTTCCACTATGACTAATGCTACTACATCTCTTTTTCTACTGAATTGTATTTCTGTCATTACTATGTAGTTTTTTTTACATTGTAATTAGCGTCGAATGTTTCTATAAGATGTTACCAGATATTTTTTATTTGATTGTGTTATATGCTGATGCGATTAATTATGCTCTATACCGTCCCATTGAGAGTTTGAAAGCAACAGTGAATCTTATATAAAGTTACAATCGATCAAGTCTTATCGTTGAAACAAAGCAATTCACTATCCTCATCTCGCAGTTACTATTATGTTTAAATTTAAATATTTTACAAAACTAAAATTAATTACTAAATTATATTTATAATTATTTTTATTTTAATTAATCGTTTGTGTGAAAAAACTATCAGCGATCGAACTAAACAAAAACAAAACACCACACCTGTGTATAATTATAAAGGTGTCCCCGTGTCACGTGACTCCTACCTGTATTAGTTGGGTTTTTTAAGATATTCACCTGGCGAATGAAATAAAAATATACAAATATTTATTGTTGATTCGTTCGTTCTTTCGTTCGTTCGTTCATTCGTTCGTTCGTTCGTTCGTTCATTCATTCATTTATTCATTCATTCATCCACTCATTCATCAACTCATTCATTCATCCAATCAATCAATCAATCAATCATTCATCTATTCATTTATTTATTTATCTGTCCGTTCATTTATTTGTTTTTTATATAAAATTGATTTATTATATGATCTAATGCTGCTGTAACATCGTCAAATTCTACCCTCTTGCATTCATAAATAGCACCAACACTCGTCAAAAAATTGTTTGTATTCATTCTCCCAAATTAATCATCTGACTATCTATCATGTATCACTATATCCTCATCGACTATCATCAAATGTATCTTCATCTGTTGCTATCTCTACCGTTATCCATGATACGCGCAGTAGGTAGTGGGTAAGAAGATTCGAATTCAAATGATTATTCTTTTTGATTTTAATTTAAAACCAATTCTATATAACCATTTTGGGTTTTTTTTCAATCAAATCAATATTTTTTATGGCTTTAAAATCTGAAAATAATTCTAATGAAAGTAAAAAATTGCAGGAATGATGATATAAATGTTAGTAACCAAACAATGCAGTAATTACTCTTATTCCACGAGTTCGTATACTCGTACGCTCACACACACATACATGCGTGTACACATACATGCGTGTACACATACATGCACACACACATGCGCACATACACACAACACATCATTCCACACACACGCTATACACACACACGTACGTACACATACACGCACACACACCTACACGTACATACTTACACACGAACACACACACACATATACAGCCGAAATAGCATGTTTATATAGCGTATATATTCTAATTATATGGCGTGCATTTTCTATTTGTATAAGTTGGTAGGTAGGGAAGAGTATGATGAGAAGAAAAACTATTTACTTCAAACCAACCAGTTTGTGTGTTGTTGTCTTGTTTGGTCGTTGGGTATATTACTGCAGTTTGTAGTAGTCTGTTGTGTTGTTACTTGTATTATCATAGCTTGGTAAATATAGCTGTTATTTATATTGTCTTACTGTATTTGTATATACATATGTATATATCTCATATAGATATTTATAAAGTTATATAGTTATTTTTATTGTTATATAGACATTTTGTTGTTTATATTTATTGCTATTTTTCTTCTTATTATTCTTATTGTTATTTATATAATTAAGTTCAAGAACGAATACATGTGTGTATGTACGTTTTGGTGCATGTATGTTTATGTATGTGTTTGTGTGTGTGTGTAGGTATGTGTGTGTGCACTCAACTGTGTAACGACGTGTGTATGCTTGCACATTATTGTGTGTGTGTGTGTTTATGTGTGTATCGGTGTTTAAATTGCCTACTTATATGCCTGTCTACACACACATACACATACACACACACACACACCTCACTAGTAGAATTTGAGTAACGTAGCTACTTTTCGTGTAGAATTAAATTTTGTTCGTTTAATTAAATAGAAAAAAAAGTTTAAAATAGCCAATACCGTTATTACCATTATGTGGAAGTATATTTAACGTGTAATGTAGCGAATGATGTGAGTCGTAATATGTTTGTGCTGTCTTGAACGACGACAACAACAACACCAACAACAACACCAACAACAACACCAACAACAACATCGTATTATTCTTCTGCCCTACTCTTTCCACGTCATCATCATCGTCGTCGTTGTTGTTGTTTTCATTATGTCGTCGTCATCATCATTATAAAGGGATTAGGTAGATTAATTGACGTCATCGTCATCATCATTATTATAAGATAATTAAGTGAATTAATTGAAGTCATCGTCATAATTATAGGGTAATTAAGTAAATTAATTGACGTCGTCATCATTATTATTATAAAATAATTAATTGAATTAATTGACATCGTTGTCGGCAGTCTCTATTAGCGAAGAGAAAAATCAAATTTAATTACATCAATTGAGTCGGATTTAGATTCGGAATTTTAATTAGTTATTTATAAATACATACCATAGCTGGATATTATCAACTCATTTTTCAGTGACAGCAGTTCAAACAGCATCAAAAACCCCACATTTTCATCATTTTTATCATTATCATTATAATGTATATTATTATTTGAAGACATTTTTATTTTTTCCAGAATATTCCAGTTTATTTTTCTATTCAAAACTTTTTAGGCAAATTTGTTAAATTTGTTTGACAGACACTAATTTTGATAATACAGCAACTTGATACTGCAACCAGCAACTTGACACTGCAACCAGCAACCAGCAACCGACCAAATAATACATCTCATCATATAAATTCTCATACAGATCGGAGCTAGTAATGGCAGCAACAGCAGCAACAACAACATCACCAGCAACAACAACAATTACAAAAACAACAAAACGAGAAAAAATACCCCTCACAGACATCATCATCTCTTTCCTCTCTTTTCTCCTCCTCACGTCTCCAGCCGCCAATGCATACGGGGTAGGGGCCTCTTATAAATCATGTGACACTCTGGAACCGGAACACTATGGGGCGTCCGCCAAAGACCCCAACATCACCCCAAACCCCTACATTCTCGAAGTTATCAACGGTGCAGTGTTGAGCGAGTCAGGCAGAATCTTATACAGACCCGGTGATCTTGTTACATGTAAATTATTTTTTAATTTTTTTTAAACATTTATATCAAATTAATAAGTACTTTCAACGTTTAGAAGGCTACATATGCCACCAACCAAACACAACAAGACATATGCACACATATTTATCTACACATCAAAAACTTTCGAAACGAAAGCCTGCCGCCAGAGTGTCGCATTGCATAGGCGTTATTCCAACGAGATGACCGTCATACTTATCGCTAAATCAACGCTACAAGATTGAACCAATTAACAAATCAAATGACGGTTTCTTTTAACTTTAAAAAATATATTTACTAAGATCAATACGACCAAGAACTAACCACAACTAAGTAATTTTTCACATATTAATTAATGCGTTATAAAGTAATTTTTTATACTCAAATCCTCACTTCCATACATCAGTCAGATTGGCAGGCGAGCGATTCCGAGGTTTCATGTTCCAGGTCATGGATGAGATAAGTAGGACCCGAGGTAGATTTGTCTACGTCCCCGAAGTTGCAAAGACCATGAACTGCAAGCATGACCACGATACCATCACCCACAACAGCGCTCTAGTCAAGGAAGAACTCTACTTTTTCTGGCAAGCCCCTGATAACGAAAGGATCAGAAGGCTTTTTCTGAGGTCTGGCCGTCAAATTTTGATCCATTTATTTTTACTGGATTTTTTTTTCTATTTTATTCATTTGTTTATGAAAATTTTGTTAAATTTTTATTTGTTTGGTATTGTATTGTATCTTCAAACGTTGTAAAGTTGCTTGTTTTTCTAGTAAATTTTATTGTTATATTCATTACTTTAACGTGGATTCACCAACTAACTAATAAACTAACATTCCTTTAATTAATTAAATAATTGATTTATTAAGAGTATATACAGTTAATTGATGAAGTTAAATAAATAAATTACTATTGATAAACTCAATATTCAATTATATAACATAGATTAATCAATCAATCAACCAACCAACCAACCAACCAATCAATCAATCAATCAATCAATCAATCAATCAATCAATCAATCAATCAATCAATCAATCAATCAATCAATCAATCAATCAATCAATCAATCAATCAATCAATCAATCAATCAATCAATCACTCACTCACTCAATCACTCAATCACTCAATCAATCAATTAATCAATCAATCAATCAACCGATCAATCAACCAACCGATCAGTCAATCAATCAACCAACCAATCAATCAATCAATTAATCAATCAATCAACCAATCAATTAATCAAAAAATATTTTTGCCCCTCAGAGGTAGCGTTGTGAGATCGGAGATGATATACTGGATGGACTTTCAGATCGAATTGATCAACCATCTTTACCTCCACGAATATGAAGGTCTGATGACATTAACAATCAAAAAAAACATCTCTCATAATACGTCTTGCCCGGGTTCGATTGCAAGAAGATTTCTGCACATCACAGGCATTGTGAACGCGTTGATCCATATGTATTTATATACAGTACACACACGCTGTGTCTATTCCGGTGATGATTCCACTGAAAAATGATATAGAGTTGTAAAAAATAATTATAATTATTACATTTTATTATGGCAATACTTACTGACAGTAATATTTGATTATTATCGGCGTTTTCTCTGTAACGAGACAAACAGTTACACAACTCGTGGCAACATCAATAATTTGTATTCAAGTTTTAGCTGATAAAAACCGTTAAATGCAGTTCCGAAATTGGGGTCTTCAGCTGGAGTTGGATATTTTTCATCCAGCTCCGAAATCTTGGTTAAATTTTTCGTCAAGATTCTCGACTTGCCAACATCATTATAACTTATTACTATTATTATTATATTCATATTATAATTAAATAATTATAATAAACATTATATTTTTTGTAATAATCAAGTCTCACCTTAATTCACTCCATCATGACAGCCGTAGGCGACAGTTCAAGGGTTGACCTTTAACCTTTACGTCAATTTCAACCTGAAAAGGTCGCCATCAATTGACCAGACAAGCAAGAAAAACTAGCGTCCGTACAGATACGATAACAAGAAGAAGTGCATAAACAGCCATACACACACACCTTACATTTAAATAAGGTACCTCACATACACTCGAAAAAAACCATGCAAACATCACACACACACATGCAAATACAAACAAATATCACACACATAATATAACACATATCATACAAACACACACGTACAAATACTCACATCACATGCAAACACATGATTCTCATATACTTAACATATTCTCTGATACAAAGTAAAAAATATACACACACGATACACAAACATACAAAAACACACGTAGGTGACACACATACAAAAACACACACACATGTGACAAGCATACAAAAACACGCACACATGTGACACACATACAAAAGCACAGATATAGTCGGCATCACACACACACACACACACACACACACACACACACACACACACACACACACACACACTTGTAAATAGTCATCATTCAATCCATCATTCTACTCAGGAACAACGCTATAGATAAAATACAAATTAACATTTTTCTCTTCAATATATTTTTTCATTATTCTTATTGTCACTAAACTGTTACCATTATTGAACTATTATTTCCATAATTAGTAATAAAATGTCATAAACAATTAATTAACAGCTGGAATAGTTAATTAATATTAATAACATTATAGCATGCATAATAACAATAACAACAATAATAATAATAATTACAATTGAAAAATGCCAATCACGATCGTTATTGTATAATTACAGAGGAACAACAACATCAATATAACGACAAACAACAGAAATAATAATAAAAAATAATAATAAAATTTTCTTTCATACAAAAAATTGATTATTTAAAACAAATTATATCTGATGTAAAAAGACTGTCGCTATACACACACACACACACACACGCACACATATTAATATATAATTAATAAAATATTTAGATTACAAAAGATTCAATTTGAAAATAATCAATAACAACAACAATAACAATAAAGGTTAGAGGTCATTTCCTCTCTTGAACTTGCTCAGAATCATCGTGGACAAACACACACACACACACAATCACACACACGTAAGCATACAGCGTATATGAATAGGGCAAAATGAAAACCAGGCGTCTTATATATATATATATATATATATATATATATATATATGTGTGTGTGTGTGTGTGTGTGTTGGTAATAGACCATAACTTATAGAATATTGTAAATATATATATATATATAATATTATTTAGATGATAATCATTTGAAAGATGTTAATATAAGTAAATAATAAAACCGTAAAATCAAAATGAATTGTAAAAAAATTGATATATAAGTTAAAAGGATCAGTCCGTTATTAATGAAACGAATTACTGAATGAATAAATGATGAACGAATGAACGAATCTATCAATCAATCATCCAGTTAATCATTCCATTATAAAGTGAAAAAACTGGAGCCTCCTTATCTTTCAACAATAAAAAAAAAAAATTAACAATATAACAAGAAAAAATCATAAAAAACAATAATACAGATGGAAAAAAAATAATAAAAACAACACTGACAACAACAATTAAGAGTCGGCCAATTAGTGACCTAATCAATCACTCAATTGACCAATCAGGGTTAATTATTTGGGCTGTCGAGCGTGTCGGCCAGGAAAGATTCCATCGTTACATTCTCTTCGGCCATCTTGAAGAAGAACAAGTGCTCCACACATTTCAATCCAATGCTCCTCAAAGCCGGTAACCTGTTAATGAAAGTAAAAGTCAGGGTCAAATGAAGGTAAATGTCAGGGTCAAATAAAGGTAAAGGTCAAACTATCCAGTCTACACTTTGAAGCATCACCTCCAACTACAAACAAAACAACGCAAAAAATAATCACACCACAGACACACATACTCAAACACACAAACAAAACCGCCAGAAACCTAACTAATTCTCCCTAACCCACCCACCCACCTCAGAAGAAGCTTAGCAAATCGACCCGGTTCGTCGGGTGCCTGTTGCCTGCAGTAATCCTCCAGGGATGCGTATACCTTCTCCCTCAGACATTCAACTGGCTGTGGCGAGACCAAACCTTTGGCATCTTGATTGTGATGAAGAGGATGATGAAGATGAGGAAATAGATGAAGAAGAATGATGATGAGGAAAATGAAACAAGCAAGCAACCAACCAGCTAACTTCCTAATCAAGTCAAACAGCCAATAAACAAACCACTCAATCCAATCAACTTATCAACCAATCAGCAATCAGAAATAAGCCAACCAATAAGCAATCAACCAACCAACCAGGATTGAACAGGACAATAGCCCTCATGCAGCCGAGTTCAGTCTTATCGATGCCCATGTCCTTCATTTTGGTGACAATCTCAGCGAGTATGCGATCGAAGATGTTGGTCATTCCTACCTGGGAGGCCGACTCTCGAGTTAGTCGTAGGCCAGACACCAAGGTCAAGGCCGACGATGCTGATGATGATATTGATTGGTGGGCTATGGTTGAGATGATCAACTCATTCCAACCTGGTTAATAGAAATATAAAAACTATTATCTTATAAATCATCATGTTCAAAATTATTATCATCAGTAATTATTATTCATTTGCTGAGGTCCTTGTTAACTGCTATCCTCATTGGTGTCATCACCATCATCGTTAACTTTCACAATGGCAATACTCTCCCCATCATCATCACCAAATGGCCGCCACAACCATCAACAAACCTGTCTTAAGTAATGTAACTTGGTCATCAGGGTTCAACTCAGTGAAGTGTGGCATCCTCTTAGCCCAGTCAACCATGGCATAGACAATACGATCGGCTGCCTGACTGAAGTCATAGGGAAGACTGGTGTCGTCGCCGGGTAGTTCCAACTGCTGCTCCAGAGACATCTCTGCATCCAGGATTGCTTCAGCAGGCATATCGTTCCCGACACATGTGGTACTTTCTGCTTCTGCTTGCCCTCTCTCTCGGGCTCGCTGTCTTTCTTCTTGTACAGCTGAAGAGAGGAATGAGTAAAAATTAGAGAAATGTTGATTTGTGTTTTGATCTCTGATGATTTTCAAAATTTTTCTAGTTGATTAAGTTTGTTTTTACCTTCTCTTTTCATGCCAGTAGATAGACATTTCATGTAGCGACAGTACTGACATCTGGTGGGTTGGAAGGAAATTTTGATCAATTCAACACGAATGCAGTGAATTGAAATTATTTGAAACTGTCAACCTGTTTCTCTGTCGCTTGTCAATCAAGCAATTTTTCTCATCTCGACATGCATACTGAAGATCTTTACGCACTGTTCTTTTGAAGAATCCTTTGCATCCCTCACAACTTCACAAGAATAAATGAAATTGAAATTGTTTTTTTTTATAAAAATACTAAGTGATTGTAATTATTGAATGAAATATTGATGAAAAAAAATAATAGAAACACTGGAACTAGACTAGACTAGACTAAAGAAGCAGAATGAAACAAAAACAAATAAAATTACCTGTAGACGCCATAATGTTTTCCAGAAGCACGATCACCACAGATGGCACAAAGGTGCTTCGAGGTCATGAACTGATTATCATTATTACTAGATGATAAAATTCCTGGAGAAGCACCCATCGTTGACGAAGGTGGGGACTGCATGTTTAAAAAATTAGGCGGAGGTGAACTAACAAGAGAATTCGGTGACAGTGATGACTGGGAATGGAGTGACGGTGACTGCAATCCTCCCAACCCACTGAAACCACTTCCGTCATACATGACTGGCATGGGAGCTTGATTAGGGGGTCCGTATCCCAGATACCTGGAACTTGGGGAAGCCATTCCCATTATTCCGGCAAACGGACCGGCCATGGAATTTATGCTCAACTGCGAAATATCTGGTTTGGTCTCGCCGGAACCCCCAGATGGCAAACTGTTGGCACTATTTGATTCCTCCATCATTTAAAGTTTGAAATAATAATTCAAAATTTTTTATTAAACCAAATTAAAAAAAATTAGAACAAAGAAAGAAAAGTGATTGTCAAGTATGAAGATACTTTATGTATGTTTCATCGGTTTCATCCTGCCTGATTAACATTAAACTGTTGTTTCGTCGACTTTTCGAGACTAATTTTTGAGTATTTTTTTTAAATTTGCCTATTTATAAAATTAAACATTTATTTTAGTAATTGTACTGTTCATAGTGTAAAAAGTATAGATTCAATAGACCAGTGATGTCTGTTCGTTGTGTCACAGGAACATCCCTGAAAATTTACAATCTACATCGGACAATGATATTTTATTTGCTCTTTTTTATCGTCACCTTAGTTGTATAAATTGGCGAGATTTTCATGAATATCACCATTCGAAAATTTTCGTCCTGTAGTTAACAGTTTGCTACTTGTGAAGAGTGAGAAATTTTGTTAAAACAACTTTAATTGTTCATCGTTAAATTCGTCGTAAACATGAACTCCGAGATTTCAGAATCAGGGTTAGTGCTTGTTATGTTAAAAGTTAAATTCACTTTTAATTCGTAAATAACTGATGTTCTGAAACTTCAATTCTAAATGCATGATAGATGGCGTTTTATTTTTTCATTAATTAAATAGTGATTCTCTTTGGCTGTTTTCAATGTTCTCACCTTGTGGTCATTTCTTATTAATATAATATTGTTATTTTATTTTTTAGTGGTTTTTGTTTTATTTTTTTTTACAATATTTAAAATAATTTTGTTTTTTATCATAATCATGGTAAATATTATTTAATATAAAATTTATATTATAAATAATGCTAGTAATTATGCTATTAGAGATATATGCCAATAAATAAATATGAAATTCAACAATAACTAATACACAATAAAATAATATCTTAATAATTAGTAATTAATCACTAATATTTATAATTTAGTTATAACTATAATTATAATTATAACAATTATTCAGTGAAAATTTGAAAAATTCAAGTGTGGATGATGTCTCAACATGTAAAGCAAAAGCTGAGAATTCAACTTCAACTCTAAGTGAAGGTGCCGCAATAGTAAATGACCTACTATCGACTATGGTTAGTAAATTCGGTGAGGGGTCCAGCAATGATGTACTTATTTCTGATAGCATTGTTGACTTGGAAGGGTCATCTATAGATAGATTCACAAAACCGAATGCTACTGAACTCTACGTCATATCTGGAATCATCAACAATGATGTTGATAATGGTGAAAATATGAAGGATCTCAACTGCAACAAAATTGTTGGAGAAATTATTAGTGATGTCGTTGATGTTGTTGCTGACAACAATTTGAACAATGATGACACTAATAACAACAACAACAATCCTGATGGTTCTCCCATAGCTACTACTAATGTTTCCATTACTGCTACTACTACTGCTAGCAATAATAATAATGATAGTGTAGGCGATGGTGTTGATGAGATTATTAGGCAGGATACTCACATGATTAACAATGATGATGAAGCTGGTGATGTGGTTGTCAGTAATAATATCATCACTCATGATGATTACAACAAAGAAAATAAAGCCAATATTGATGATGCTGATGCCTGTCTTACAGTCAATCACGTCAATGTAAAAGCTGATGGTGGCAAAGTTTGTAATGATAATGATGAAGTAGTTTGTGGTAATGATGATAAATTGAATGCTGGTGGTGATGATAATGATCTGGATAATGATAATAAAGATGGTGGAGTTAAGAGAAGGAATGGTGATGTCAACATCCAGACTAAATCAAAAGATAATGATTGTGATGATGATGTCATGACCAAAGCAATTGATGATGATAATAATAAGCCAATTAATGATGATAATGATAATAAGAATGCTGGTGATTACGCTGTCATAGCCAATTATATTAATACTGATAATGAAGTGGATACTGATGGTAATAATAAATCTTACAATAATGATGATATTGGTGAAGTTGATAATACTACTACCACTGCTGCTACTACTACTACTATTACTGCTACCACTACCACTAATATTGATAATGATGGTGGCGTCGCTGGGGTAGAAGTAGCTACTAAACAGTGCATAAATTATGATAATGACAATGGTACTAAAGATGATGATGGTATTAATAATGAGAAAAGGTGTGAAAATGATGATGCTGATAATAATGATGACATCGTAGTTGAAGATCATATTTTGGTTGATGAAGTTACTGACGATAAACTCGCTGATGTAATAGTCAGTGAGAATGATGATGCTGGATGTGATGATGGAAGAAAAGATGATGAGGTTGTGGCTAAAAATGATGCTGCTCTTGAGGATGATGGTAAGATTATCACCAAAGATTATCACCAAAGATTATCACCAACTCTATCACCAAACAATGGTGATGGAGTTGGAGAGAGGCAGCCAAGAAGAATAGATTACATCACATCGGAAAATAATGATGACAGCAGTAACATCGTCGTCACAATTGCCAATGACAACCAGGCAGACGATGGCCAGAATGAATACAGCCACATAGTCGAGCAGGTTGGTGATGGTGGTGAAGTCGACGACGACGACGATGAAGATGAGTATACAGATGCAGAGGATGGCGATGACGATGGGTACGGCGGCGTTCAAGTTGACGGCTACGTAGATGATGATGACTTCGGCGGCAGGCCATCCAGGAGGCAGAGGAAGCATGGTGAGGAGGCTGCCGCCGATGGTGATGATGACGAGGAGGCTGGTGATTACGATGAGGATGACGAAGGAAACGATCGTGATGATGGGGATGAGTACGAGGGAGGGGCCGATGCCAGGATTGTTGATTCAAAAAGACTTTCTGGAGATGGAGAGGTTTGTGGTTTTGGTTTTTTTAGTTTTTTATTTACTTTTCTGTTTTTGCTTATTTTTTGCTTATATTTATTTTGTGTGACGATCATATGAAGGGGTAATGACGTCACTGACAATCACAATGATCTAAATGAATAAATTAATTTAGATCCTATTGAATAAGATAGTTATTTTATTTCAGACATTAATATTACCAGTTGATTACTGATACATGAAAAGATATACCTATGTAATGATATACTTAATACTGACAATTTTATTAGTAACACGCCAATATACTTTTTTGCTAAAATTCCGAAAGGAGGAGGAAGAAGATGAAGATGACGAAGGCGGTGCTGCTGACGTTGCAGACGTCGACGACGCTGCTGCAGCAGCTGCTGGGGGTAACGTCAGTGAAACGAAAAATAATAAGGAACCCGAGAAGAAACTGGACGATGATGAGGATAGGAAGAATCCAGCCTACATTCCACGCAAGGGTGCATTCTTCGAACATGATATGAGGCTGACTGATGACGAAGAAGGCGACATCGAACAAAGATGGGCAAGTGGCAGCGTGGGGGATGGAGATAATGCTGATGCTGGGTTTATTAATTTTTTCCGTTTTTCTTCTCTCTCTCTCTCCTCTCTCTTCCTCTATCTCTCCCTTCCTTTCTTTTCTTCCTTTCCATTTTAATAATTAATTTGTTACATTTTACAATTTAAATTCATTAGATCAGTTTTTATTATAGATTATTTAATATGTTAAACATGAATCCTTTTGTGTTCTGCAGATTTCTTTTTCATTAAAACTGTTTCATTTCAATTTCTGAAATTACTGGCTAGTATTTGTTTATTAGTTTTTATGTTTTGTAGTTGCTAATTGTTAATTACCAGTTATAGAAAAAGAAGCTGGCGACAAATTACTCCAAAAGATGCTACTGCTTTTATAAAATTAATTAAATAGAACCAATTTATTAAACAACATTCCCACTTCCCCATAACAGCCAGAAAGATTCATCTGACATCAAGACCTCCACCTCCAGTAACAAGCAACAACAGCAACAACCTGTCAAGAAATCAAGACTGGACATGCAGCCCAAGTGGCACCACGATCGCTACGACCCCTTCCAACAGGGCCCCAAATCTTCGAGGGAAATCATCAGACAGTACGGATACAATATTAGAAATGAAGTCGGCGAGAAGGACAGAGAAGGAGATGGTGATAGAGGAAGGGAGAGGGACGGAGATAGAGAGAGAGATAAGGGAAGAGAGAGGGTTAGAGATAGAGATGGCAATAGAGAGGAAAGTACTGGTGTTAAAAGTCTATCTGGTGAGAAATGGAGAAACAAAGAGGGGTATGTATTTCTTTTTTGTTGAGTTTTTCAAACCTATTTCATATTTTATTTTTATTGCTTTTAGATTCATATTAATTTAATTAATTAATTAATTTATTTAACTTTGACTTGAAAAACTTCTCAATACTATTTTTGTTTGGCTTCAGAATCAATGCTGCTTAACTTGCTATTATATGCTTAATCTAGTGTGAATAAATTATGCTAAATACCTATTAGGTCATCCTAGTTTATTCAAATTAGATATATTGAAAATCAATAATTTTAACAAATTTATAGGAAATTCAATGGACGACAACATCAACAACGACAGGAACAACAACGTCAGCAGTCTACTGATGATTCACAACAACAACCACAACAACAACAACGCTCTCAACGACAACACTTCTCAAATATTAGACAACAACCAAGACCGCAACATGTCCGAAATTACGACGACGACGACAGCAAAAACAACAACAACAAAAGTATGCGAGGACCAATTAGATCTCGCGACAACAACAACGACAACAGAAACAGATACAACAATGACTACAATAGGAATGTAAATCGCTATAATAAAAATTACAACAACAACGGTCGTAGCAACAACAACAACAATAGTTACAATAGAAGCTATAGAGATTACGTCGAGGACAACAACAGCAGCAACACTAACAACAACAACAATGACGTAAACCGAAATATTTACCCCAAAAAAAGCTATGGCAGAAGTAGGCCTCCCAGGAATCCTGATAACGATGAGGAGAGGAATCATGGTAATGATGGTTATACGAGGAGGGAGATTATAACCACAAGAGGTAACGATGACGACATCAACAATGACGTCAACAAAACCAGCAACAACAACGAAAACAACAGTAACAGAAATAACAACAATTTCAGATCTAACAACAACAGCAACAACAGAAGATACAATGCAGATGACAGATTCAACAACTACAACAACAACAACAACAGAAAATACAATGCAGATGACAGATTCAACAACAATACAAAAATTCAAAACCACAAAGAGCACATCTCTAAAAACGAGACCCAAACCGTAGAAGGGTCGAAGGAAAAAGATGATCGGGTCGTCGACGTGGATGTGACTAACTTTCCCGTCGTTAGGACCATTGAAGTTAGGAGTGATGCTAAAAGTGATCGTACTAGTGATAATAATAATAATAAGGAAAGTGCTGATAAAGTGGAAAGACAAGCTGATAGTAAGACGCAGTATAAAGAGTTTGTCAATGAAAAATATCAACAGCAGCAGCAACTACAGCAGCAACAATCGCTGCAACCAGTTTCCAAAAGAAACTATGATCACGAACAACAACAGCAACAGCATCCTAGAAATTACAGACGAACTGATGATCGCCAACATCAACAACAACATTCAAAGAATTATAGAAGGGATGTTGATGGTGATTATGAACAGAGACATCAACAACAACAACAAAGAAACTACAGAAAGAATGATGATGGTGGTTACAACCAACAACAACAACAACACCAACAAGCAAGGAGTTACAACAGAAGGCATGAGGATGATGAATACGACCAGCACCAACAACAACACCAACAACAACATCATCAGCAGAGAAATAACTACAGAAGAAATAACAATAATGATTATGAACAACAACAGCAACAACGCCCGCAACAGCATCATCACCAAGAACCACATCAACAGTTTGATGAGAATGTAGGAGGCTTTAGAAAACCTAGAGACTACCAAGATAGACAACAATATCAACAACACTACAACAGTAACAACAACAACAACAACAACCAAAGATATGTCAACAGCGGCAACAGCAACAAAAGCTATGACCGACCTCCCAGGTTTACCCCACAACAACAGTATCGTTATCAGGATGATAGCCAACAACATCAACATTATGATCACTATCAGCATCGCTATCAGCAGCAGGATTTTGTTGAGGCTAGCAAGGAAGAGCAATATAGACCACAATATAATTTGAAACAACACCAACAATTAAATTATGATCATGATGAAAATGTTTCTCAACAACCTCAACAACAACAACCGCAGACACAACAAGTTGGATCGCAGCAGCAACAACAAACTCAACAAAATGTTGTTGTGGCGTCAAAGACATCTGCTTTTAGAACTGTTGAACAACAACAACACCCTCAACAGCAGCAACAACAACAACGTGACGTCAAAATACATCAACAACAACTTTCTGACCCCAAATTATCATCACCAAATGCTAGTGTGATTATGACTACTATCACCACCCCTGGATCAACGACACCGCCAACAACTCAGAAACAACAACACCAACAACAAACAGACACAACAACAACAACAGATGCAACAACATCTACAACATTCACAGCATCATCACCTACAACAACAGCATCAATACAACACACATGATGATGCCACCAACTGCTCTAAGAAAGGTTGGGCTGGTAGTGAGTTCACGCCAAGTTGGAAACAACAGCAACAACAACAGCAACAACAGCAGCAACATGTTGAGGAGAAGCAAAACAAACAACAGAATGTTGAACAACTACAACAACAAAAAGGTTACGAGGAGGCTCATTTAAGTAAACCAAAAAGGTGATAATATGCGTGGTTGTATTTACTTACAGTTATATTATTCATAATTATAGTGATAATTTAGATACATTTTTTTATTTTTTGTTTGCCGAATTATTAATTATAACTTCATTTCTGATCTCTGATAATGTTAAAATTTTCAAGGTACTCGTCAACGAGGCAACTGCAGCCACCACAGCAGCAGCAACAACCTCAACAACATCTCCAACAGCAACCACAGCAGTTACAACAGCAGCAGCAATCTCAAGCACAGCAAATGCCACCACCACAACAACAGCAACCACAACAGCAAGCCATATACGCAAACTACCAACAACACATCCACACACCGTCACAGCAGCAACAGCAACAACAGCAGCAGTACTATGACACAGAACAATATCAGACGGCCTACATCTACAACCAACCACAGATGACCACCTACATACCTCAGTCATCATTGGTCAAAATAACTCAGCCATACATACCGGCTGCTTACTATGGATCCTACCAAACGTTCCCTCAAAATATTTCACCCTACCCACAACAGAGCACCCCGTACTCACCCCATATTCACTCACACCATCATCACCTGCCTCCAGTCTCTGTAGTCGGTGCGGTGGGGACGGGTGAAGAAGTGGCAGGGGGGATTTATTACCAACCCCCGGTTGACGTCACATCTCGAGGAGTCGCAGCCGTTTCAAGGGCGCAATATTACGACGGACAGCAGATGCAGCAGCAGCAGCAGCATCACTTGCAGCAGCAACAACACCATCAACACGTGCATCATCAACAGCCGCATCTACAGCAGCAGTCTCAGCAGCAGCAGCCTCAACAGCCGCAGCAACCGTCTAGAACTAAAGCTGCCATCCCCATCATCAACCCCCAGGTTTCATATTGTTTCATATTGTTGAGTAACCAAATTGTAAATTTTTAAACGACTTTAAAATGTTTCTTGGCGTATAAGCTATCATCATAGTATCATAAATACTTATGTATATATCAATGTATATATAAATATGTATAAGCATGTGGCAGTACAGTTAAATGCTATAAAATTACTTTTTTAGCATATTTAAATTTCCACCAACCAGGATCTGTCCAATCAGGGTAAGGACCCAAATGTCTCCGCCAATCAGAGTGAACCAATGACTGTGGATAATTGAAAGAGGAATGAAGAGAAAAGAGAGAGAGAGATGGACGGAGAAAGTGAGAGAGAAAGAGAGAGAACCAGAAGAAGAGGGACAGGGTCATCATAATTTGATGACATTACTTTATTGTCATTATTTGTAAACTGGACGATTATAAATGATGATAAAATTTAAAATTTGACCATTGTTATGCTGGACAAAGAAAATTTATTCTGTTTTGTTTCCCTTTATTTAATTATTTTTTGTTCATTGTCGGTTCTGTTAATTTTCTTTGTTCTTTAGTTGAAATTATATAAATAATTCATTTATTTTTGCATTGTCTAAAGGACAATTTTTGTATCTGTTTGTTTGTTTGTTTGTGTGTGTGTGTTTGTATTTGGTTGTTTGTATGTATGTATAGAAATAAACACGTATGTTTTGTATATTCCTGGTTTCTATGCGTGGATGTATGTTTTTAATTGTGGCAGTTTGTGTGTGTGTGTGTGTGTGTATGTCCTTGGTATTATAATTTCTTTTCTTAATTTATATTATTATTATTTTTCAATCAATTAATATAGATTTTAAATGTTTAAAATTATTGGTAAAAAATAAAAAATAACCTCGTTATATCTCTGGTCTGTATAGTGTATGGTTTTCTAAATTATACATGAAAATATATACAAATTATATATATATATATATATATATATATATATATATATATATATACAAATTATATATATATTATATAGTATGTGAAAATAAATACAAATTATATTTATATACAAATTATATATATATATATATATATATATATAT
>NW_008703570.1:13291976-13294426 GCF_000326865.2 Helobdella robusta
AGGTGACGATGATGATATTGTCGATGCTGATGATGTTGATGATGACGATAATAACTTTAAAGATGATAATAATGATGATGAAGGAAATGACAACGATGATGATGATGATGATGATGATGATGAAGACGACGATGACGTAAGCAGCGGACACATAGTCATCATCTTGTCTATGTAAAAATCAATCAGCTGATCTAACTGGACATCGTTGTTGTCGTTAGCAACGGTTGTTAGGAAGTGACCGCCAATAGGGATGTGCTGATACTTGCATCTGGACCCCCGTAAGCACACCCCGCGTTTGTAGTCGCGGCATTCCATATTTTTATTTCTACGTTTCAATTTGTTGTTGCTACTGCTGTTGTTGTTTGGTTGTTGTTTTTGTCGTTGTTGCTATTGTTGTTGTTGTTGCTAATAGCAAAAGTGTTGCTGATGATGTCGAAATTAATGTCTTTTAAATTTGTTGTTGTTGTTTTTTAGTTGGTTCACCCAAGCTGATATTTCAATATAAATAAATTAATAAATTAATTGATGAATAAATGAATTAAAAAATTAATAAATTAATTGATGAATAAATTAATGATAAATAAATTAATAAATTAATTCAATTTAATTTAGTACACTATATAAATTAAATGACAAAATGAAAACCATCCATCTCCATTAACTGAAAATTATTAAGTAAAAAAAGTTAAAACCTTTTAAAATATTTTCTGTTCAAAGTTAAACTCCCAATGGAAAAAAAATCAACAATAAATCAATTTACTAAATTAATTCATCAAATCAATTCATCAATTCATTTCGTCAATTAATCCAAATTCATCAAGTTTTAAAGAGAAATTCTCAGAACAATTCATGTGCTCCGCCAAACAGTGCATGACTGGGGCGATTATGAAATGGCAAACATCAACAGAGTTTGTTTATTCATTCATTCGTTCGTTCATTCATTCATTCGTACATTCATTTATTCATTCATTCATTTATTCATTCATCCATTTATTCATTCATCCATTTATTGATTTTAACAATCCTTCCTTCTATCACTGTCATATTCTTTCATTGAATTATTTCAGTAAAATAACTGTTCATTGCTTACATTACACGCATGCACATGGAAGATAACAAAGTACAAACATACATGCATACATACATACACACACACATACATACATACATACATACATACATGCATACATACATACATACATACATACATACATGGGATGGTTCGATCTTGGAAAAACATGAATCACGATCGTTTTATTTCTTTGGTTCTTGATTCTCCTTTAAATAGATTATGCCAGGGTGGAAATACTGATGATTTATGGAATTTATTTGAAAGTGAAATGACGAAAATCACTGAAATAGTTGCACCTTATCGTATGGTTGAGGTTAGAAATGATCCGATGGCACCTTGGTTTGATTCTGAATGTAGACGGTCGAAGGCTTATTGTAGAAAAATGGGGAAACGATATAGAAAAACGTTGAAGGAAGAAGATAAAAAAAACTGGGTAATGGCCATGAAAGCAAAAAGTTTCGTATATACTCAAAAGAAAAATCTATATTGGAAGGAGCTCGTTAAGGATAATCAAAATAATCCAAAAAAATTTGGAGTATTATTAATAAATTGCTGTGTAAGAAAATTGGTAGTAGCAGTTTAAAAGATGCCACTGACCATACAGCTCAAAAATTTTTAACGTTTTTCAATAATAAAATAGATAAAGTTCGAGAATTGACGAAGACTGCAGATTATCCAAACTTCAATCAGTCAGAGTTCAAAGTTGAAAATGTGTTCTCTACTTTTCCAGTATGCACTGAAGATGATGTTAAAAGAATAGTTCTAAGTTCTCCATCAAAATCATGTTCGTTGGATATTTTGCCTACGCACATTTTTCAGAAACATATAAATTTGTTTACTAGGTTTTAACCAGTTTTATTAACCTTTGTTTCAAACAAGGCAACTTTCCAAACAGACTTAAACATGCGATTGTTACACCGCTGTTAAAAAGACCAGGCATGGACATTAATGATTTAAACAACTATAGACCAGTGTCCAATCTCTCGTTTATTTCAAAGGTGATTGAGAGAATTGTTGCCAAGGAGCTGTTGACGCACATACGCCGGAACAATTTATTGCCTGTATTTCAGTCAGGATATAGACAACATCATTCAACGGAAACGGCTTTGTTGCAGGTTTTATCGGTTTTGTTGGAAAACATCGATGTTGGAAATTCCTCCCTGCTGGTATTTTTAGATATGAGCGCAGCTTTTGACTGCGTTGATCACGATATCCTCTTAAGACGACTGGCAATCTGTTTTGGTTTATCAGGTACAGTGGAATTATGGTTTCGGTCTTATTTGTTACAACGAACGCAACAGGTGTTATTTATGGATGATTTATCGGCAATTCATTTGGTTTCAACTGGTGTGCCACAGGGCTCGGTGTTAGGACCAAT
>NW_008703570.1:13294476-13296976 GCF_000326865.2 Helobdella robusta
GCTGGTATTTTTAGATATGAGCGCAGCTTTTGACTGCGTTGATCACGATATCCTCTTAAGACGACTGGCAATCTGTTTTGGTTTATCAGGTACAGTGGAATTATGGTTTCGGTCTTATTTGTTACAACGAACGCAACAGGTGTTATTTATGGATGATTTATCGGCAATTCATTTGGTTTCAACTGGTGTGCCACAGGGCTCGGTGTTAGGACCAATATTATTTTTGTTATATACGGCTGAGATTTTTAATATACTGGATTTTCATGGATTTATGGGTCACGCTTTTGCAGACGATATTCAGATAACAGTAAATGGACCCCCAGAAAGATTCCAATCTATAGTTGATAACTTTGTCCAGTGTTTATCGGATATTAATGACTGGATGGCAACAAATCGATTGAAGCTAAATCGGAGCAAGACTCAACTGTTGCCAGTTGGTACATGGCAGCAGCTTTCTAAGATGAATATAGATTTTGTTTTGATTGACGATTTGAATATACAATTTTGTTCCACAGCAACAAGTCTAGGTTGGATATTAGATTCCAGATTGACAATGGTTGAACATATAAAATTTTTATCCAAAGTATGTACTGTTCAATTACGAAAATTGAATTTGATGAGAAGATCAATAGATAAAAAAACGACTGAATGTTTGGTTCATGCATTCATTCACTCGAGACTCGATTACTGTAATAGTTTGTATTATGGATTGCCGGAGAAGTCAATTGCTATGATTCAGTCTATTCATAATCGTGCAGCAAAAGTCGTGGTTGGTGGGGCAAAGTTTGATCATGTAACTCCTATATTTAAAGAACTGCACTAGTTGACGATTGAAAAAAGGGTGATTTTTAAAATATCTATGATCATGTTCAGATGTTTGGATGGATGCGCACCAAAATACCTCGTTGACAAATGTTTGCCACGATTGGTTTCAACACGAACAATTCGACTTCGGTGTGATGAATTGAATTACATGATGATTCCGCCTACCCGTTTGAAGATTGGAACAAGAAATTTTTCGGTTTGTGGACCAGCTGTGTGGAATAGCCTTCCTTTTTATTAAAGAAATCATGAATTAAATTTAATTATGTTTAAGAAATTATTGAAAACTTACCTGTTTTTGTTGTAACAAACAATTTATGTTTATGATTTATTGAATTTATTTATAGATTTTATAGATGCGGTCATTCATGAGTTTATTGCATTATTTATGATGGCGCCTTTGAGATAATAATTTAATTGGCGCTGTATAAATGTCCTGATAATAATAATAATAATAATAATAATAATACATGCATACATACATACATACATACATACATGCATACATACATACATACATAAATACATACATACATACATACATACATACATACATACATGCATACATACATACATACATACACACAACACACATACATATAGACATACATGGCATTACTCAAACATGGGGTCCGCTTCAATGCACATACATTCATCGAATAAACAATTAACTCACAACATTATTGCAAAGTCAATATCTTTTTGAAAATAAAATAATTATAATTATTATCATCATTCTTTTTATTATTATTTTTATTAATATTATTGTTAATAATAATATTATTATTTATTTCATTTGTTTTGGTTTTGATATTACCGCCGAAAACAAAAAATTTTTTTCTTCTCGTTTTTGTGATGTTTTAAAAAAAATCTAATGGCTCCCTTTGTCTGCCTGGCGACCGACAATGGAAGATGGACTGATGGAGAGAAAGGAAGGGAGTAATGAAGGAAGGAAAAAAAGAAATAGGGTGATTGAGTGAGTGAGTGTGTGAGTGAGTGAGTGAGAGAGTGAGTGAGTAAGGGTGTGAGTGAGTGAGTGAGTGAGTGAGCGAGTAAAAAAGAGTGAGAAAGTGAAAAAGCAAGAAAAGAAAAATATTGAAAAAAAGAAAAGATAGAATAAGAGAAAAATTTAGAAAGAACAAAAAATTTAGAGAGAAAGAAAAAAGGATAGAAAAATAAAGTGAGAGGAAGAGGAGAGAAAGAAAGAGAAAGAGAGAGAGAAGGTGAGAGAGAAAAGGAGAGAAAGAGAGAGAAGGGAAAAGTTACGAAAGAAGGAAATAAGGGAGAATGTAGGCGTAATGGAAGAGTTGAAACAAAGTACAAAAAAAAAAGTTAATAAAAATCGTGAAAAACTGAAAAATATTAAAAACAAAAATATTTTTTTCTGGAGCAATTTCAAAGCCATTTTTTTGAAAATCAAGAGCACTCGTGAATTGGTGACACCACATTCAATAAAGTTTCGACGTTCAGTCGTCAAAAATTGTTTGAAGTAGTTGAAGTAGCTTTCATAGCCACTCGCAGAAGCTTATAGCAGATTTTAATCCACTTCCTTCAAATTCAGTTCTCAAAAATAAGTAAAAAAAATGATTGCTTTTTACATTCGGACACATACATACATGCACACTTACATATATACTCACAAACACGTACAAATACACATTTTTAATGGCTTTCTCTC
>NW_008703570.1:13299476-13306320 GCF_000326865.2 Helobdella robusta
TAGAGTTTCAAGAAAAAAAATTTTTTCAATAATAATAATAATAATAAATTGTGTAAATATATCCTTTCACTCACATATAAGCTATATTTTTTAGTCGAAATGTAATTTGAAATTACTTTGAAATTATCAAATTACATGGAAGATGAAATCACTTAAGTACCAATTACTTAAAAAGTATATTCGATAAAAATTACAATTGTAATTTGAATTACGTAATATCATTACTTGAATTACATTACTGCCCATCTCTGGATGGTATGATATGCAATGATTGCCAGTTTTCATCATTATGGTAGTAGTAGAAGTAGTAGCAGTAGTAGTAGTAGTAGTAGTAGTAGTAGTAGTAGTAGTAGAAGTAGTAGAAGTAATAGTGGTAGTAGTAGTAGTAGTAGTAGTAGTAGTAGTAGTAGTAGTAGTAGTAGTAGTAGTAGAAGTAATAGTGGTAGTAGTAGTAGTAGTAGTAGTAGTAGTAGTAGTAGTAGTAGTAGTAGTAGTAGTAGTAGTAGTAGTATTGTTGTCATTGTCGTTTTCCTAATTACTATTCACAGATGAATGTAGATTGCGACATTCATTATTCATGTACAAGTACAAAGAATTGTATGTACAATATGTCTGTATGTCTGTATGAATGTATGTATGCATGTATGTATGTATGTATGTATGTATGTATGTATGTATGTATGTATGTATGTATGTATGTATGTATGTATGCATGTATGTATGTATGGATGGATGTATGTATGTATGTATGCATGTATGTATGTATGGATGGATGTATGTATGTATGTATGCATGTATGTATGTATGGATGGATGTATGTATGTATGTATGCATGTATGTATGTATGGATGGATGTATGTATGTATGTATGCATGTATGTATGTATGGATGGATGTATGTATGTATGTATGCATGTATGTATGTATGGATGGATGTATGTATGTATGTATGTGTGTGTGTGTGTGTGTGTGTACGACGAATGAATAGAGAATCCTTTATTTATTGCGAAATCAATAAGATTGTTTATAGTTGTTGTTGTTATTACTATCGTTGTTGTCTGTTGACATCATTTATAATTAAAAGATACCCCGTTTGTGATTATTATTATTGTTGTTGTTGTTGTTTTAGTAGTAGTGATAGTAATAGTAGTAGTTTTTGTTGTTGTTGCTGTTTTTGCAATAGATGCTTAAACTATAATATATCCTTTGTTGTCATGGGCTTGTTTTATTTAATCATCATCGTCGTCATCGTTATCAAAACCACCACCACCATCATTATCATCATCTATAATAGATTCATCATAATCAACATCATCATTATCGTCATCCTCATTATAATCATTATCAAATACAGCAGGGGTGGGCAAACCTTTCGCTGTGAGGGCCGCATTAAGGACTATTCTACCTTTGAAGGGCCGCATATGTACTTAAATAGCAGATTTTTTTGACCCGGGGGAGAATTTTTTAAGATTTGTGCCTCCTCTTTCTGGCTGGCCGACAACCTATTATTTAGCAAACCAGATCTCGCGGGCCGCACAAAATAGCTTCGGGCCATAGTTCGTCTACCACTGATCTACAGCAACAACAATACATCATAGTCAACACCATCACCATCATCATTTTCATCTTCTTCCTCTCCCTCCTTCTCATCATCATCATCTTTAATACATAATCAACATCATCGCTATCATCATCATCATCATCGTCGTCGTCATCATCATCATTTGTTTGATGCTGCGTGATTCTGCATGTATTTGAATGTATTACCTCTTTCCAAGTGAATACACCTAGATGAATGAACAAACAAACAAACATGTAGTTTGTGGTGATGATGATGATGATGACAATGGCGATGATGATGATGATAGTAGTGGTGGTGGTGGTAGTGATGATAAATGATTATAATGGTGAAAATGAATGAATTGCTAGAAGGACGGATTAATGGCTGAACGAACGAACAAATGAATAAATGAATCAGAAAATTAATAAATAGATGAATGGATGATAAAAAAATTGTCAATCGCTTGGTCTGACTCTATGTGTCTTAAACTTAATCCTTTTAAATTTGAATTAATTTGTTTTAATAAATCTAAACACTTTATTACTATTCATTCCTCCTATTATCTTACCTGATTCTAAAGTTTGATGTTTCTCACAAGTTTCGTAGTCTAGGCTTTATCTTTAATCCTAGTGTGTCTCTTTATTCTCAGATTAATATTGTTGCTAGAAGTTTTTACTTTCATCTACGTAGAATAAAAAAACTTTTGCCTTTTCTTGACGATCCTACTCTTTTCCTTCTTGTTACTTCGTTAGTCTTATCAAGGATTGATTATTGTAACTCGCTCAACTATGGTCTTCCTGATTCTACATTCTATCCTTTAAGTAAAGCTTTTAACTCTGCTACTCGTCTAGTTGCTCGTGCCCCTTTCTTTTCTCATATATCTCCATATCTTGTTCTCTTGCACTGGTTATCTATAAAATATAGAATAAATTTTAAAATTTGCACGTTTATGTTTAAGTCTCAATCTAAATGATTTCCTAAGTACTTATCAGATATATTAATTGAGTCTAGACACTCCGGTTTACAATCGTCTTCTTGTTCTCACTTCTTCTTAACTTGTGTTAAACACTCCTTTGCTAAATCTGCATTTGCTTTTACTGGCCCTTTTCTCTGGAACTCTCTACCTACTTCTCTGACTACTTCTCCATCACTTGCGAAGATCTCAAGACCCATCAGTTTTCAAAATTCATTGAGGAGCGCTGCTGAACATCGCGGAAATAGCGCTTTATAAACTGATTGATTGATTGACCTTTAGTTTTTGACCTACATAGGAGGGTACGTAACAAATTCTCTGTACGTTCTTATAGCCGATTTTTCGCCATTTTGATGTGATTATTATGTGACGTTTAGGTATTTTTTAGGCAGTTACTTTTGTTAGAATGTCAGTTCCGTTTTATTAATAAAGCATCCAAATAGACCGAAATCGTTGTTTATGTCGTTTCATTCTAGAAAAATATCAGTTTAGTTAATCTTCAAGAAAACTGTTTTTTGAAGGGAATATCTACACAATGACAAAAATGATCTGCAGATGTAAAATAATCAATTTACTAGAACATATGCACTTTAATATTAGTAAAAACAAAAGTTAATTGGATTTAAAATGAATAAAACCCAGTAAAAATATTACGAAAAATTACTAACATGATCAAAATATCTCAATCAAGAAATACAATTCATCGCATTTACTAACTAAACAATATGCTGTGAAAAAGAAATTGTTCGATCCCTATTCACCGTAGACCTGTTTTTTTTACCCTAATTTCAATTTCTCTACCCTCACTAACGTTTCGAAGCGATGGCCGATCTTAACGTCTTATCAAACGCTGTCAACTTACTTTCCAGATCAATATCGCCTATTTCAACTGTCTTCGCGGCTTTCCTAAATCCGGATCTGAATCCGTTCGCCATATCTAAAATGGCGGCATCAAGAGCGTAGGCGGTGGCCGCATTTTGTTTGTTCGTTTTTATAAGATATTGTATAGCGCTGTATATTTCTTCCTCGGTTAGGATGTTATTACCGCCATCGTTTGAGAGCGAATCTATTTTTAAATTTAAACTTTTCAATGCCTGTGAAGTTTTTTTGGCAGTGTTGACGCTGCTACTTCTGCGGCTGCTGCTGTGGCTTCGAACGCTACTACATTGACTGCTGGCTACACTCATGCTATCGTCGTTTTTGTGGTTTTTCATGTTTAGGGTGCTGATGTCGATGTTGTTAGAGATATTTGAGAGAGATTCTGTTGTTAGTAGGCATGAGAGGTTCTTCACCATCAGTTCGTGCTGGTTGTTCGGGGATTTATATTTAGGATAAATTATTAAATTTATAAATTATTATTTATTATGTATTATTATTTATTTATTTATTTATGTATTATATTTATATATTATTTGTTTATAACAATCAAATAAATTAAAAAATAAACAAATTAATTAACTAATTAATAAAATCCACAAAAAACAACCTGCGACTTAATATCATTGAGACGCCGTAGTTCCACATCTTTTCCACTGCAATCCTTTTGCAAGGAATCCATTCTGGTTTCCAGCTGCCTCTTCTCATTCTTCAGTTGGGCCACGTTGTTGTGCAGTACCTTGCAGACCCCTTCCAGGTCGGAACTCTGCAGTTTCAACTGTTCCAGGGCCGATTGCTCTTCCTCTTTGTCGTTCTGTCGTTCGTGCAATTATGATGTAATAAAATATTATTATTATTCATAATAAAAATTGAAATGTGGTTGAGAAAAAAAAAAGATAGGGAAAAAGAGAGAGAGAGAGAGAGAAAAAGAGTATAGTAATAATAATAACAACATTGATTGCCTCTCTTAATTATTTCTTATTTAATTCTTAGAGGTAGCGCAACACACACAAACACATACACACACACACATATAGCACATTTGAATACGACTGAATGAATCCATTTTATTCCTTGCAAAAACTCAACCGGACATAGGCAGGCACCTGAAGTAACAAACCTTCACGTAGCATTTTTCATTGATCAAATTAAAATTTATTTCTTTCAAAACACGCCCTGTTGTTTTTCTTTACAAATACGCGCGCGAATCATGAAGATGACGTCATTGTATTGTTATTTACATATTTTTACATACAAAAATCAATGTGTTTTAAGATGAAAATATTACTTTAAATGTTTTTTCTTTGTTATTGTACTTTGTTATTCAACTTACTGAGCCTCATACATATTTAGGGTTAACATGGCACTAATTAAGTCGGAAGCGAAAAGAAAGCACAATCAATACTAATAGGATTGAATACGTGAATTTCAAAAACTACAACAAAAAATCGAAAATCATTTATTTGATTATCGCAACACTAAATCTCACCGTTAAATCAATGGTCGAATTTAGTCTGTCTTTGAGATGGTTGTTCTCTGCGGTTAACCTGGCCATTTCCTTCTTATAATTCTCCAAGAGTTTCATCATTTTTTTCACTTTTAAACAGGCATCATCTTTTTCCTTTTCAAAGTCGGACTTATTTGTTTTCTCATTTTCAAGGGCAGCTAACTTTTTTCGTAACAAATCCATGTGAAGGTTCTGTGGTGCGTGTGTGTGTGCGTCTGTCTGTGTGTGTGTGTGAGTGCTTGCGTGTATGTGTGTATGTCTGTGTGTGTGTGAATGAAGCAATGGCGGATCCAGAGGGGGGGGCGGTGGGGGCGATCGCCCCCCCCCACTTTGAACTGAGGTTTGATATTTTATGAAATAAATAACAAAAAGCCAAACACTTCAACTTCTTGATTTGTTTTAAATTGAAAAACGTTCTTCAAAACATTGTTCTGTTATATACATGAAATATTTACAAGACAAATGTCATTTTTCTACATTTTTTTCGGCCAAACCTTGTTATAATGTCTTCAATATCTAATTCAATATCGCGATGAATGTTCATTAAGGCTAATCCCGTTAGTCTTTCCTCATTCATTTTGGAGCGCATCCACGTTTTTAACCGCCTCGGGGTAGAAAATGAACGTTCTGCCGTTGCTACTGAAACAGGCATGGTGCACAATATTGACAACAGGCTGTGAATTGTCGGATAGAGATTGGAATTGCACAATGCGAGAGCTTCAATGGCCGTTTTGGGCAGTGAATTCATCTTTACCCAGTACTGCGTCCAGAGCATTTCTTCATTGCGTACAAATTCAATGGCCGTGTTGTCATCATACGAGGTCAAATTTGTTATTAAACTTTTATATTTCGTAACAGCTTGGTCAATTAAAAACCATGTTTTATTCTGTTCTGCATTACCACTTATTCGGAGGAAAACTGAAGGTATCAAACGACTCAAACCCATTATAGCTATTTGGATTGTTCCAAATTTTGATTTCATGTCTGTTATCATACTATCTAGCATGGGAATAAATATAGAAATCCTGAAATATTCTTCTAATGAGTTACTTTTAATATTTGCACGATTTACTTGTCTTTCTATACATCTTGGCATTTTTAATTCAATATTCAGTTCCTCTGCAACTTTAGAAACTCTCGTAAAGATATCATGAAATATTTGCTCAACATTTTCTCTTCTAGATTGAAGATTATCTATGACTCTATTAGCATGTTGAGCTGCCTCGACCAAATCTAAATTTTCTGTTTGTAAAGCTTTGCTTAATGGCTTAGTTAGAATTAATGGATCGGCAATTGAGTACAAAGCTATTAAAAATTCAGAATCAGTTAAAGCCGATAACAACGTCTTTGCTTTGGATGATGTTTCTCTGTCATGCCAATTAGCAATATTTTCTAAAGAAGCTAGAACATATTGCAGGGACTGTCTAAAACTGATAATCGAATCATGGCGTTCAACCCAACGTGTCTCACATGAAGGCATGACATTTTGTCTCAAATTTTGACTTTCATTTTTAAACATTATTCTTTGCACTAATTTTCTTTTGGCCGATGCGCGAAAAAAGGAAGCCGTTTGCTTAATAGTGCCCATTGCATTTCTTATGGCTTGTACATCGGATGTTTTAGATAAACTCAAGTTCAGTCCATGGTTAGTACAAACACAATGAATACATGATGTAGCTTTTTTTGATATTTCTGCAGCTGCACCACATGACTGAGATGTCATGACAGAACATCCATCTGTTCCACAACCAACACAATGCTGTGGATCTAAAGTTAGCGCTTTTAGTAAACGTAACACTGAGCCGGCTAACATTTTTCCGGTTAATTTTGGTTCCGATTCTATATCTTTGTATGCATCCTCTAGAGAATCCACAAATGCAACAAAATCTTCTCTAACCTGGCCGTTGTAAACATATCGTAAGCTCAAA
>NW_008703570.1:13306370-13311370 GCF_000326865.2 Helobdella robusta
TCAAGAACATGGTCTCCAGCATCGACCCTAAACTGAAGTAGTTCTCTGAAATTACCCTCATTTCTAACTGGACCGGTACCATATACCCCTTCATTAAGCATGTCATTGTCCAAATTTTCGTCATCTTCATCATCATCATTATCAGCATCGCCTGCATCATTAGTACTTATATTAAGTTTTCCGTCATCTCGATGTCCTCGTAGAGGAATATTTTGTTTTCCCAAAAAAATAATAGATTTAATTATGGGCTTCAATCTTTCTCTGTTTTCCTTCATTTGCTGATATCTTGCGGAATAGAGTTGATTAACAACTTCAAATAATGGATTTTGGTATGATTTGACAAAATCATTGCCCCTCTGAACTGACTCTTTGTGATACCTGTATTGTTCATGACAGCTGAGATCACCATCTTTGCCTAATAATTTTGCAAATGAAGTAAGTGGTTTTTTTACTAATTTTTGCAATGGCGTTTGATGACTAATACCGCCGGTGTCAGCCATTAGAGCACAATACCTGCAAAATAAACCTTGTTCCACATGCGAGTATGTCAACCATGCATTAAATGTTTCCAAGTGACTTTTCAAAATGTACCGTTTTTCATTTTTACTATTTTTAATATGATTTGAATACGGAAATTTGTAGCCAAATTCTGGTTTCCATGGATTCTGCTGCCCACATACAGTCCAATATCATTATTATGTACAAAATCCATTTGTTGATAGACTTTTTCATTATTCTTTATCTTGTTATCTTCGTCATTATCGTGCAAAGCTACTTGCTCAAATGATTCATCATTTTTAACAATCACTTTTTCATTATGATTATCGGAACTATCGCCTTCATGTAGTTCTAAAAAAATAAACTAAATTTAACTTAACTCTGAACACTTATTTAACAATTTCTATGCTACTAGTGAACAAATTCATATCGTGTGGTGACCTAACCTGGTGGATGTGCCCTTTTAGTTCGCTTCACAAAACGATCCATATATATTTAAATTAATCTTCTAAAAAAAACTGAAAATATGATTATGAATTATGATACTTATACAGTACTATTACTAGCGCAACTCAAATTTGAATTTTTAAAATGAAAATCAGACGGAAGAAGCGTTCAAAAAATTTTCAAGTGTATTTTGCCGCGTGGGTGCGTTCATAATTTTCCTTTGATCATTTGTAATAAAAATTATAAATAAATCAAAGTAAACATAAAACATTATATTATTCAATTAATTTACATTCTAAAATTTATAATCAAAAATGGATATATTCAACATTACAAAATATTTATTTAAAAATTTTCGCCCCCCCCCCCAGTCAAACTTCCTGGATCCGCCCTTGGAATGAAGACTACCTTACTATCCATATTTTCGTTCAAACTTTTCAATTTCCTTTGCAGAGTGTACACTTGTGATTTTTTCTCGGCCAAAGATGTCGTTTCGTTTCTCGAAAGCTGATTGGTTCTCAGCAAGATGACCTCAAGTGTCCTGTCCAATCCCAGATCGACATCCGCTTCGGCTATTCCAACGATCGATTTTAATTGGGTGATGAAGCCTAAGAACTAATTAATTAATTAATTTTGTAATTAGGAATTCAATTAATTATTAATTAATTGGCTTATTGGTTTAGCTAAAAATTTAATGAATGAATGAATTAGTAGGTTGATTAAACACTAATGGCGTTAATGACGAATAACTTTTTGTTTATCTTGTTCCAGCCTAATAACGGAATTTCTACAGTCAATGAAATCTCTTTCAAGATCCTTAATTACGTCTTCCAACCTCTCAACTTCTTCCGAGGTCTTCTGATGGTATTTGGTCACTAATGTCTCCTTCTCTTCTAAATTGGACTGAAAAATATAATTTAATAGAAAAAAAATTAATTTATATCTATTTTGAGTCAAATCCAAATTCCAAATTTCGGATGGAAAAAATAAAAATGCAAGATTACGGAGATGGAAATTTACGTTCTTATTTTCGTGAAATAGTGAAAATAGCTGATCTGTCGTCAGATACATCGGCCAGTATGAATACATACGAAGACAGGTCAACTATTTTCACCCATACTTCCTAATCTTTACGGATATTTAGTTCACATTGTATGTATGCTAACTTTATGTCTGTCTTTCAAGCCGATGATCTCCTTGATGATGCCTTCCTCATCAACTGCACCATCTTCACCGACGTTCTCACAACTTTCAAATAATAAATTAATTAATTTGTTCTTAAATTTTGTGTGATTCCTCTTTACATTTACGAAATCTTCGTTCTGAAGTCCACGCACTCTTAATCTGTTAGGATACAAACAGAATTAGTTATGAACTAAGAGGATCGTGATATCTAATAGTCAATAACAATAGTCAATGATGCAATAAGGATACAATTTTGAATCGTTATAAAAACAGAGTTAGTTGTATAGCAAGAGAATCATGATAGCTAATATGGTAATGAAAAAATCATGATAGCTAATGTCACAGTAGTAGATGATTCACTAAACTCTCTTTCTAAATTGGCGATCCTCGCCTGACTATCAGCAAGTTTGGCTTCGGTTTCTGATAAAGCGATCTTCAATCTTTCAAATTCGTCTGTTGCTTGCCGCTTTTCGACTTCGAACGCTTCTTTCTCCTATTTGGAGAAAATAATTTTTTTTTACGGTAAATTTTGATTCACTGTTTGTAAATGAAATTATCATTATTATTATTATTATTATTATTATTATTATTATTATTATTATTATAATGAGTAGTAGTAGTAGTAATAGAAGCGCTTTCCAAAATGAACTGTTTGAAAGTACTCAACAAAAGCTGATTAGTAAATTTATTGCATTGTAATGTAAAAAAAAAAGATTAAAAACTTTAATAAAATGTTCAATGTTTACGACTTTAACATGATTTTTCGTCGTCATCATCATTTATTTTGAGATGAAAGATTGAGTTTTGAATTGTAACTAAACTCCAGTAAAATTTTCATCATCATTTTGTCGTCATCATCATCTATTTTGAGATCAAATAAAAAAAAGGTATCGTATAGTATTGCAAGCAAACTTTAATGAAGTGTTGAACTTGCGACAACCCATCCACTGCAGACAGATGCTGCTTCTCAGCTTCTGCAGCCAGTCTAGATATCGTCCCTCTGTTGGCTTTGATCTCAACCTCCATCTGACTTATCATGCGTTTCAATCTGGCTACCTCTGCAGTTGAACCCGGATTGTTGTTGCAGCAGCAGCTGCTGCTAGATCCCTCATCGTCATTCTTCATACTAGCTTCGTTCATTTAACTTCGTAAATTTTATTGCTATCTAACCTTATAGATAAACTTACTCGTGATAATAAACAAGAATGTTTTAAAATAAAATGTCCACAATTGTTTTTACGTGTTATTAAACTTTAATAATTCTTTAATAACGATGAATTATTTTAATTTGGCGTGACAAAAATATAAAGATTAATTCTCAGTTTCGACATATATATAATTTATGTAATATAATATAATATAATATTATGAATTTATAATTTTAAATATATAATTTCGGAAATTTTAAAACATTTTACTACTGCAAATTTAGAAACGATCGAGCTTAACGACAGAGTTAGCAACGTCAACAAGAGGGCCACCAGGTAAGCTGCACGGATGTGAGAGAACATCTCGAACAAACTGACGCGCTAAATCGTAACTTTTATTCACTTATAAACTATTCGTTTCGGTTAACTGTCGAGGAAATCTTTCGAAAATTTTAAAAATTCATTATTAAGGAGAGGCACTTTACTGAAATTTCGAAACAATTACAAGCAGCGTGCGCCGCTGGTGTAATGGTATCATGCTAGATTCCCAATCTTGCGAACCGGGTTCGATCCCCGGGCGGCGCATACCTATTTTGTAAAAAATTTCAATTAAAATCTAACAAAAAAATATACAACAAAGACAGAATAATACTGACAAATTATTCTCTCTTTCTCTCTATCTTTCTCTCTCTCTTTCACACACACACACACACACACACGCACATACATACATACAAACAAACACATATTTTTTCAATATTGTAACACACACACACAAACATAACAATGTGTGCAATTAACACATAAACATACAACAGAAACACAGAAAAAATTATACTGATAAATTTTCTCTCTCTCTCTCTCTCTCTCTCACATACAAAAAAAGAGAGAAGAGAGAGAGAGACACACACACACACACACATACATGCAAACACAAATAGCCTTCAAATTGCAAAACACAAAATAAACATTTCTACGATTTTAAACTTAAAAACAAAAAGACACACGTTTCATGTTGCTAATGACAACTGAAATCCATTTAAATTCAAATAAACAAATAAAAAATAATAATAGTAAAAATAATAATAATTATTATTATATTTATATTTAATTATAGCAATAATAATTATATTTAAAAATGGTTTACTGGGTAAGTCCGATAGGTCCGAACGAGTTGTTTAACATGATAAACAGGGAGTTTAAATATGCATGCATCACCGATGTTATGTTCCTACTGCTACTTGGTTATAATAATTATAACTATAATTAAAATTAAAATTATTATTAGTAGTTATTATTATAACTATAATTAAAATTTTAATAACAATGATTATTAGTAGTAGTATTGCTATTATTATAGCTATTATTATTGCTAGTAGAATATAAGTATTAGTAGAAGTAGTAGTAGTAGCAGCAATAGCAATAGCAGAGCAGCCGTAGTAGTAGTAGTTATGGTAGTAGTAGTAGTAGTTGTTATAGTAGTAGTCTTAGTAGTAGTAATAGTATTGGTATTAGTAATTGTAGTAATAGTAGTAGTAGTAGTAGTAATAATAATAGTAGTAGTAGTAGTAGTAGCACTTGTTATTGTAGTAATAGTAGTAGTAGTAGTAGTAGTGGTAGAAGTAGTAGTAGAAGTAGTAGTAGTTGTAGTAGTAGTAGAAGTAGTAGTTGTAGTAGTAGTTGTAGTAGTAAAAGTAGTAGTAGTAGTAGTAGTAGTAGTAG
>NW_008703570.1:13316370-13326370 GCF_000326865.2 Helobdella robusta
TCCAAGTTGAAAGAAAAAAAAAGAAAACTGAAAGCAGAGAGAAGACAGTTGATGGAAGAAGCCACGAAAATGAAAGAGATTGAAAAGGAACAGTCAATTAGCGAGTCTAGGGAGAGAATGGCCAGCGTGACTGAGTCACAGAGTCCCATCGAAGCCGTGTACAGCCCTTTACCCCCCACCAAAGAGGACGGGCTGCTGGATCTGTTGGCGGAACACGAAAAAGGGGCGGAAAAGGAAGAAAAGGCAGAAGAAGAAGAAGGGGGAGATGAAGATGAAGAAGAAGAAGAAGAGGAGGAGGAGATCAACGTTGATAAGAAGTTTAAAACTTCGGAAGGTGAGGCTGAAATTATTTGACGAATGAATGGATAAATGAAAGAAAAGATGGATGGATGAATAGATGAATGAATGAATGAATTAATTAATTAGTTAATTAATTGATTAATGGATAGATGGATGGATGGATGGATGAACGGACGGACGGATGAATGGATGGTTGCATGGATGAATAGATGATTAAGCAAATGATTAATTTTATATATATGGATAGATGGATGGATGGATGGATGGATGAACGGACGGACGGATGAATGGATGGTTGCATGGATGAATAGATGATTAAGCAAATGATTAATTTTATATATATGGTATGACCAAATGGAACAAAAAATGAAGGAAAAACAACTGGATGGCAGATTGGTTGTTGAAAAATGTTTTAACGACAGTGCGAACAATTATGTGGTTATACACAAAAATCGAAGGAATGAATGAATAAATAAATAACACATAGATTCTTTCTTAATTTTCATAGACTAATTTAATTTCTATATTAAGTAACTAACTGAACAATTGATTAAAAAATGAAATCATATGAAAAATAAATCAACCAACAATTATTTTATTAATTTCAAAACCAATCCACACCAGAAATAATGATGAAAAATCACTTCCTATTCTTCTACAATGACGACGAAGTGGTTCTTGACGAGGACAAAATAATCGAAGAATTTAGCGACGAAAGCGACGACGACGATGATGACGTCAATGTTGATTTACTAGACCTTTCATCTGAAGATGAAGACGGCGATGAAGAAGCCATCGAAGATGAAAAACCCGACAAAATTATTCACCAAAAACCGGCTTCCATATCGTCAGAGGTTGACAAATTGAAAGATTCGTACGAACAGTTGAGAAAAGAGGGAGCTGACGCTTTAAGAAATGATGGCGAAAATAATGACGTAGATGATAGTAAGTATGATGAAGAAGAATTCGAAGAAGAGGAGGAACACGACGACGGCGACGTTGATGGTGCCGGCGATGACGAAGGGGTGAGAGAAATTAGAGATCTAGTTTCAGCCGATGTTAAAAAAGACGATACATTCATTGAGGATTTAATTTCTAAGACGGTTGATCTTTTCAAAAATGGCACAGAAGTGACGGTGGTGAGCCAAGATGCATCGAGAAATGTTTCGAAATACGGTGACGAAGACGACGAGGAGGAAGAGGAGGAGGAAGATGAGAAGGAGGAAGAAGAAGAAAGTGATGACATACATACTCAGGATGATTTAAATTTGGGGAAAATGAACGACGGCTTGGAGGGCCGTCAAGCGCTTGCATTAGAAGAATTTGCTTTAGAAGAAATTATTCTTGGTCATGAACTCGATCAAAACAAGTCAGAAAACTGAAATTTCGGTCGATAAACTGACGATCCAAAATGCATGAAATGAATGTTACGCATGTTCTATTTTTTTAAATGTTTTGGAACGTTTCATCTTTTTTTCTGTTTTAGCTTTAGTGATTTTCTATTATAACATTAATGTAAAACTCATTTTAACTATGTTCTAGCATTAATTTTTGAGATGTTCATATCAGTTTTAAATAGATTATAAACGTTTTTCTGGTATTATACGGTCCTCAACGAATTAATGGATTGTAACCAATTTTTGTAAGCAGTTTGTGATTCCATTTAAGTTTTAATTGAATCACTTTTCAGTGAATGAATTAGAATAAAATTTCGCAATTTTTAGGAAAATAATTCTTAAATAACGGTGAAAGCATAATTTTAACATGAATTACATATACATATTATAGCAGATGTAAATTATTGTTAATTAATATTTAAAAACTTATTATAACTATTATATATTAATATTATTGATTTAATGTTAATCTCTCAATCATTTCAAGTTGCTCTTTCTCCACTTTCTGAAGGGACCTATACTGCTCTTTCAATCTGTAATATATAATAATAATTATTATTATTATTTTAATAAATTTAATAATAATTAAAAAATAATAACATTAATAATCGATTCAATTATGATAATTCATAATTCTATCATAAATAATGTTATCTATATTTTATTTTGTATCTTTTCTTCCCTAGCCCAGACACTCATTTGTTCAAACAAATAGCTGAGATCCAAAGATACCAAATAAGATTAAGATATCAAAACACAAAAAAACATTGTATATACCTCTCTAATTCCATTTTTCTTTCAAGGATCAAAGATTTGATTTGCTGCTGCTGGGCCTCCTTTAGTTTTGTGACTGATTTCAGTTTATTGCGGGAACCTATTGCCTAATAATCAAAATATAAATGTTATATATGTTTTTTAGATGAAAAAATTACTGTTAATTTATTTATATTTTATTAACAACAAAAAATAAATACATGAAATAAAATAAATATATCAAATGTAATAATGAGTCATTCATAAATTTTAAGTTTAAATAAAAGTATGTGACTTCGAATTTCTTTTTGTTGACGGCATTTGCAATAGTTTCTAAAGATTTTGAGAAGTTGGATGTGATCGACTGAAACTGAGACAGCTCTGTGTTGTAATGAATTATTTACAAATTATTAAAAAATCATATAGCCTGATCTTATAACTAATGATAATAGAATAGTTCATAAAATTTAGCAAACTAAAAAAATATTCAAAATTAGAATTAAAAACTAGCAACCATCTGACAAAATTATTCTCTAAACTAAAACCTATGAAAAAAGATAAAGAAGGGCTAAAACAAGTAAAAATAATCGTTAAATGTACAAGAAGAGCCAACTGTTGATGAAATCCTTGCACTCTTCATTCAATTCCGAACTCTGACTACTAACTTCGGGTTGCAAAATTCTCAATTTGTTCAAATCGTCGAAGTGGAGACCAGCTTTCGATAAAGATTCGTCTGCCATTTTTGTTTATTGAGTTGACGTTGTTATAGCAACGCAAAATCATAGTTTACGATATTTATACAATTTGTACAAATAAATTTTATATTTAAAATAATTAAAAACTTTTATGTTTTTTTTTGTTACGTTTAAATAATATATTTAAATATTTGAAATTTGTTGGTGTAAAAAAGTTTTTTTATTTTCTGCATTGTTTACAAAGTTCAATTTTAGTTATTTAGTTATCGTCCGCTCAAATTTTCGTGTTGAAACATTAAAATCATTCGATGATTATTGTTGAATATTTAGGCATTTTATTCTTATTAGAAACGTTTTGAGAATTTTCATCTAAAAAACAAAATAATTTAAAATTGTAATTTTAGTTTTTTTTATTTTTGAACCAACTGGCCCTGACTGACCTGGCAACAGTGTAAAACCACATTAAATATATAAAATGAACAAACTGAAACTAACATAACATATTATACTACTTAAAAACATACGAAATAGATTTAGTTAGTTTTAATTTAATATCAAAATTATTAAAGTTTCAACAAAAACAAAAGATATGAAGAAAAATATGCCATCCGTTGAATCAGATGATGAAGACATGTTTCAGGAATTCGCCGAAAGTGACAAAAGCGTTTCCTCGTTTTCAGACTCGGCCGTTAGTGGTTCTGAAGATGAAGATAGTGGTGAGAAGCTGCTCAGTTTTTCTCTTCTATTTTGATGATTTAAATTTTTAAAGTTTAAAAACTAATTCATAAAGAAAATGTTTCTTTTGTAATGTTTCCTTATTGGTCTTTTAATAATTAATTAAATTATTAACAGAGTTAGCAGTAGCAACCCATTAATAAATGTGACAGCTTTAAATTTTAACCTAACAGATGTTGATGAGTTTGAAAATGAACGCCGACGAACAGACTGCATCAAGTTGATGTCCGACCTCGAAAATCAATTTGTTCGGTTGAAAGAACAGTTAGTAGTTCATTTTCTTATTAACTAATAATTTAACATTCAGAATTGTATTGTCAACTACCAAGACTACTTCCAATTTATCATCTCAGTTCACTTTTAGTTTTCAAAGTTTAAATGTTGTTAATGGTTTTTTTTCTTTAGCTTATTTCGAGACAAATCCTCACAAGTATCAAAAAAGTTGGAAGAAGTTAAAAATGGCACTGCCAAAGAATATATAGAACCTCTATCTAGACTAGAAGGCAATTTGAAAATTAAATTACAAATAGCAGGTGCTACCTAATTCTGCTTTTTTTAATTTATTTTATTGAAAATTTTTTTCTTCAACAATTTTTTTTACAGAAGTTAAGTTTGAACTTCAAAAAAAGAACTTGCTAAATAAATGTGATGGTGAAAAGCAGGCGGCCAATCAAAACTATGAGGTGCTCTATGTTTATAGATGACCAAATTTATTCAATAATTATTCTACTATTTTTATTATGTTTTTTACTTTATGTCTGTTTCTTACGACTACATTACATTCCTTCAAAATCATCTTTTCTGTTATGTTTTTCCAAAATTATTTCAAAATTTTTGTCTATATTTATTTATTCTGTAAACAATTTGATAATTCAGTGTGAAAAGAAAAACCTCTATAGCAACTTACAGCAGGAACTGGAGAACAAAATACATCAACTCAAGCAGGACCACCACAACACTGATATCAACCAATGTAAGGCCACACTTATGTTCTATATATATATATATATATTTCTCCCAATTTTTTTCTATTTCTCTTTTTGTTTTTTATTCTTTTCTTCTCTGTCTATTAGTCTGTCTGTCTGTCTATCTGTTTACTTATCTACCTATCTATCTATATTTATCTCTCTTTCTCAATCTATCAATTCTTCTCATGCTTATATATAATATATATATATACTATGTATGCATAAATTATGTTAATTTATTTAATTTATACACTGTCTTTAATTATATTTATGAATTGCTTATGTTATTTTATGCCACGCCATGTCCATGATGCCTACCAGCTGTGGAGAACCAGGCCTCTCGTAAGAAGAAATTAAATTCAATGACATCAGAACGAAAAAAAAAGCCGGTCGTTGTCTCAGATATCCTTGTGTTTTTTTTTTTTGTAAAGATAAAAAAGAAATAGTGACTTTGATGTTATCTTCAAGTTGTGTCTGAGTTGTATCTTTGGGGTTTCACCTGTTATATATCTAAGTTGTATCTTTGGGCCTTTACCTAATATACCTAAGTTGTTTCTATAGGACTTCACTCAAAGTTATATCTATGTTGTATTTTTTGGGCTGGTCCTGTTTATATATCTAAGTAGTATCTTCATGGCTTCACTATTATATATCTAAGCTATATCTATTTTGTATCATTAGAGTTTGATCTCTTATATATCTAAGTTGTATCTAAGTTATATTACCTTATTCAAAGCTTCTCTGGCTCTTCCACATATTATTCTACCTTATTTCAGCCTATTATCCCTAACCGTCATTTCATTGTGTGCATGATTCTCCGGTTTTTCCATGTTGGGGTTTTACCATATTTGGTTTTACCATGTCTGATCTTACCATTTGCATGCGTGTACGGCCCTATATTGTGTATATGCTGAAAGAGTCCCAGATATTAGAAGATTACACAGCCGTCAAAATGGCGTTAAAGCAAAGACAAAATGGTCAGTTTATAATTTGTGGTTTAGGTATTATGTTATAATTAAAAATTGTGATTGATGTAACATTTATTCAATTATAATTGATGTGAAATTATAGTTAGTATGGTAATTAATTAAAAATGTTAATGTGATGTTAATGATGGCTCTGTTAGTATATACGAATAGTGCTGCTAAAGATTATTTATTGATCTTTAGCTATAAAGTTTTTGATCTAATTTTAAAATGAATAATTTTCAAGGGTTGACTAAATTTATAAAAAAATCTTTTTTTTGCAGTTTCGCCTTTGGATGATAATATGTTCAGTTATGGCCACGAAAATGGTCAGTAAATAAATTTTTTTCGTTACTCTTTTATATTTTATTTTTTCACTAAAAGATTAGGTGACTTGTATTTTGGAACATCTTGCATGTTCTACTGCTGCCGCTATCAGTAATGATTTTGATTAATTTATTTAGTTAATTTTTTATTCAATTTTAATTAAGTTCACAAGTTTAATATAAATTTAATCATTTGTTATTTGAAATTTCAGGTTTGATCTGATTTTTACAAGGGACAAGAAGAAGGTCATGTATTGTATCTGAGACATTAGATAATATTTCATTTAACCGTTAAAACTGTTGCATTTCCATTGCGATACATTAATTTTCAATTTATTTTAGTTTATTTGTTTCATTTTTTATTAAATACTTTTGAAAAATAAGGCCTGGGAAGTTTTTTTGAGAATTTTTTTTTTAATAAGTATCAGATTAACGAAAATTTTGACATTGATTAGTGTGTTTCAGTAAAGTTTAATTTAGATTACAACCGTAGGATTGCTCAACTTTGGCGTAATTACAGTTAATCCTTCGAATTTAGGCCATAACGAAAGCCGAAATAAAATAAACTCATTTTAGTGTTTAAGTTTCTTTGTTGTTTTGGTTAGCAACGAGCTTTGATTATCGTCAAGTGGTTTTCGCCCTTATATAAATTGAATGGATTTCAAGAATGTTAGTTCAGTAAGTTTTATTAATCACTTGAATTTTTTTATTCTTCATTAGTGATTAGTGATTTGTTTTATTTGTCTATTCTATATTTATATAGCACTTGAGGTTAACCTACCAGCTGATAATCATTTTCAACTCGTTCTATTTCCTAGCTTACTTTTTAACTGAAATCGTCATCTACATTGCAAAAGGTTAATTAATTATTTATTGTTTGTAAATAGCGAAGTATTAAATATAATTTTTTTTATTTTATATATTTTTCGTAAGTTTTTTAATGAGATATGATGTTACTTAGGTATAACTGTTCCATACTTGTACCGTGCTGATGGCTTGTTGACATCTGAAATCTGCCTCCTCGTTTCATTGTTCTTCTTGGAGTATGTAAGATTATACTTGGGTATGTTTTATTATTATGACATTCTATTTAATTATTTTTCTGTCAATAATTACCAAAAATAGTCATTATATTTGTGGTTTATAGTTCAATAATTACAACAATCATGATTCAGGTTATAAAGGAAACTTAACAGAGAACAAGAAAATATTGATTCTAAGTGTCGTATTCTCATTACCGTCATTTTTTGGCTGCCTTTACATTGCAATTTGGCAGACGTTGATATACAAACTGGAAGTCATTATTTCTTCTGTTCAATTAGTTTTCATTTGCGTTGGAATAGTCATGTGTTTGATAGTTTAAAAATTCGATTACAAGCACGAATGCGAGTTCTGATTGAGTTTATTTTTGAAGCAATATTAACAAAGTTTAACTTTAAATCCACTTTTCGCATATAGAGAAGCATTAAAAACGCAGTAGATTTCAACGATTTCAGCCAATGACGTTCAAACTCGTACCTTAAATTTTATAATTATAGAGATGGCTCGTCTTAGTCGGTAATTATGCTAAGCTTTAAAAAGTTTTACATCCTGTTTTCGATCATTTTATTTTTAAAATTATTTTTATAAATAAATAATTTAAATTTTGCTGTAAGTTGTTAGAGTTTTAGGTTGAACAAACAAAAAAAATAAAAAAATTATAATCAGTTTACTCGATTACCGACGAGTTCGGTAAAGAGGTCCAATCATTGTTTGCCTTTTAAACTTTGCCGTGTCGTTGATTCTTCATTTCGTCGTACGTGTACATCAAGTTCTTCTTGAGGGTGTAACTTTAAGTCCACGCTAAACTAAATGTATTAGTGTTTATTTATTTAGTATTTATTCAATTAATAATAATAGTCTTACTTCTTACATAGTCACAAAAATGAATTTCAAATCGTCTCATCTCTATCATCAATGCTCCTGCTTCTTGGTCATTCTCATCATCGACCTCGTTATCGCGGCCAGTCTGAAATACTACGACATTTTGGGCGTCAAAAAGACCGCCACCGATCAAGAAATTAAAAAAGCTTTCAGGAAACTGGCTCTCAAGTATCACCCGGATAGAAATAACGATCCCGATGCTGAGTCAAAGTTTGTTGAAATCGCCCAAGGTAAAGTTCATTTCATTTTTAATTTATTGTTTATTCTCATTGTGATTGTATTCATTTATTTATGTTATGATCATATTTATTTTGCTTGTTTGAATGTTCGATCTCAATATTTTGTTGATGTGTAAATTGTTAAGTTAGAGATATTTTATTGTAATATAACATATCCGTCAAATGAACATAGAATAAACAAGGATTAAAATTTGAGCTAACTAAACTAAACCATGTAGTAAAATAATCTGCCTTGCTTATTTATTCAGCTTATGAAATTTTGGGTGATCCTCAAAAAAGAAGAACGTATGACATCCACGGGGACCCAACGACAGGGGACACTGGAGGGGGAGGTGGAGGACACACCCATCATCATCATCATGACTTCAACTACAAAGAATTTTTCCAAGGTTTGTAATGTTTAGTAATTCAAATATAATACTGTATGCTATAGCATAGCCCTATGTATTTGCTTATTTAATGTTATGCAACCTATCCAGATTACTAACTATTCAAATAATAATTAACAATATACATGTTTGACACACAAATTTGTATGCAACCATGTCTAACAAAATGGAAATAAAATTTTTAAAAATTAATTTCAGGTTTTGATGAAGCCTTCAAGATGCACCAGCAACGACACAACAAGCAGCACTTTAGAGCCCACTTCAGAGCCCACAAATCGGCATTCCCCGACGGATTCTTCAGCAATCTTTTCGATGATTTTGACTCTGGCGACGAAGAGGAGATGAACATCTTTGGTAATCACTTTGGCTTCAACGGTCACCACTTTGGCTTTGATGACATGGGTAATGTTAATAAAGCTGCCTCCAGTTTTGCCTCCAGTTACTCATCAAGCAGCAGTAGTAGTAGCGGCGATGTTCACTCGTACCAGGAGTCAAAGAGTAAAATTTTCTTTCTTTTCATTTTTTTACAACTCTCACTTCAACATTCCTCAAATCTATCAACAACAAACACATATTGTATGCAATTTAGTGCATGGTGCACATTGCATGTGATAAGCCTGGATCTTTATGCTATTAAACCTGGTTTCTGCAACAGCACTGCCAGGCACTTTAGCCATTCCACCATCGTGTCAACCAGTTTGCTAGTGTTTTTTTTTCATCAAAAAAAGTCTCTTTATACTAGTATTATAGATTTAATTATAACTAAAAATCATGATTCACCATAATTAATTAATTATATTTCCAGTGATAATAATTATGATAAATTATGTTTAAAAGTTAAAATAATTTTTTTATTATAGCGGAAGGTGGTTGCACGACGACAACCATCAAAAGAGGTAACAGTGTTTCTACACAGACAGTCTGCAGGACAGTGTCGTAATCATCGTCGTCGTCATCATCGTCGTCATCATCATCATCGTCGTCATCATATCGTTCATACTGCTTATTGCCCATTATCTGAATTATGTGTTTTTGGATTTGTTTGTGTGTCTGCGTGTGTGTGTGCGCGCGTGTGTGTTCTATTTTTTTGTGTCTTTCCAGATGAAGTGTTCATCATTAGAATGTACATAGAGACTTCTTATCATTATTTGTATTTAACATCATTTCTATCATCATCATCTTTATCAAAATCACAACATCACCGTTTTCATTATCCTTATGGTTGTGTCTCTTTTCTCTCCCTCCCCCCTCTCTCTCTCTCTCTCTTTCTCTCTCTCTCTCTCTTTTTCTCTCTCTTTATACTTACATAA
>NW_008703570.1:13328870-13331370 GCF_000326865.2 Helobdella robusta
TTTCAATGTCGTTCAAGGAGAGAGTGATCTGGTTGGGAGGGGAGAGTAATTTGTGTGGTTATCTCTGTTTATCATTCAACCAACCAATCAACCAACCAACCAATCAACCAACCAACCAATCAACCAACCAACCAATCAACCAACCAACCAACCAATCAAGTAACCATTCGTAAGTCTCCATCCCTACAAGCAATACGTGAAACCAAAAAAAAAACAAAAATGTGGCAAACAGGTGCAGACAATAACAACAGAAAAATGTTAAAATAAATGCGTTACTAACTTTGCTAACGTTTGATTCAGTTAGGACTTTTAGGATCTCACTCGAGGACATGAATGTCGAATTGTGATATGCCATGGGGTCCAGCAAATTTTTTGACGCTTCACAACTTTCAACCTGGTTGATTGATTGATTGGTTTGTTGATTGATTGATTGGTTGATTGATGAAATGTTGATTAATTGGTTGATTGATTGATGAAATGTTGATTGTTTGATTGGTTGATGAGATGTTGATTGTTTGATTGATTGATTGGTTGGTTGGTTGATGAAATGTTGATTGTTTGATTGATTGATTGGTTGATGAAATGTTGATTGGCTGATTGATTGATAAATCACCATCATCATCATCACAAAATGACCTTCTGCTGTAGAATCCTCAAACAGCATGCATTGATCAAATCAACATACTCTGAATCGAACCTCTGTTCGCTATACCACGAACCCCCTGGATGGATGGATGGTAGATGAATGAATGAACGCTAAATGAATAAAAGGGTGAATGAATGAATGATGGAATGACGGATAAATGAAGGAAAAATCTGATGAAATGACGGATGAATGAAAAATAAAAAAAAAAATCAAACCAGTAGACGAATAAATCAAAGAATGAATCAATAAAAATAAAATGAATGAATGAATTATCACCATCAACAACATCATCATCATTATTACCACCACCATCATCAACATCACCATCATCAACAACATCACCACCATCATCATCATCAACAACATCACCACCATCATCATTACCAACAACATCACCATCATCACCATTATTATCATCATCAACAACATCATCATCATCAGCACTGACCAGTTAAAGATATATCAGGGACGAGATCGTAGAGCATGTAGATCTTTTTACGAGCAGCCTGAAAATAATATTAAAGACAGTATTAAAGACAGATAACAATTTTAATGAGGAAAATCCAAAAGGAATGATGGTGTAGCGGCTAAGGCGTTTGGCAACGCTGCTGTAGTGAGCGGGTTTGAATGCAAGAGGATATCCGCCAATCACACGCAGCGCCTGTACAACACACATGCGCAACACGTTGATTTGCCCGTGTTTTATTATTTTTATACACATTACTACTAAACTAACAGCCACTGATGAAACTCTCTTGATGAGTTTTTTGGCTTCAAGGTTTTTCAGGATTTTGTCGAGTTGTTTTATTGTTATCTTGCTCTTTTCGTGAACGATCTTGTTCCATATGCCTTTAGCAAACATTATAAATAAACTGTTATTATTTTTATAAAAATAATCATATTATTAAAGTCAGCAACAAAAACAGTTAACCAATCAATTAACCAAACAAACAAACAAGTCAGTCAGTTAACCGATTAATTAATCAAACAAGCAGACAACCAACCAACTAACCAATCAATCAAACAGTCAATCAACTTACTAACCAATCAATCAAGCAGACAACCAATCAACTAACTAACCAATCAAACAATCAATCAATCAACTAACTAACCAATCAATCAACTAACCAATTAATCAAACAATCAATCAACTAACTACCCAATCAATCAATCAAGCAGCCAACCTTTGTTTCCAGCTTCTTCAATGATTTGCAGGACGAGTTTTTCTTCACTGTCGGCTCCTTTCAAATTGCTATGACGTCATAAATAAATTATCTTTTAAAAATAATTATAAATAATAATACGATAGTAAAAAAAATAATATAAAAATAATAATAATAATAAAATCTTACTTGACTACCGACGTCGTGTTTAACACATAAACGAGTTCATCGTTGGCCTTCTTTCTAACTTGTAACTTCTAATTAATAATATGAAAATTATTAATAATAATAATATTATTATTACTATTACTTTTTATTTAATAATATTATTTTCGATTTTATATTGTTTAAATTAGTTCTAAAGCTGTACACTTTGGTTTGTAAAATTATAAAAAGTATGTCGGTGTTTTTAAAATTAGGCTATAATAACGTTAAATATTTAATTTTAATTATGTTAATAAATTCAACTGAGATATTTGACTCATGAAAATATTTTTGCTGTGACGAAACATTCGCCAAGAATAAAAAAAAGACACTCCTAGAAGTCTACTAACAAATACACAGCCAGCTTTATAAACAGTGGCACTAAACGTTCAACTGCAAAAAACTGATGGAAATACTTTCCAAGAATGTTCTGAATACTAACTCATAGGAATTAACTGGATAATTATCCAGTTAATTTAGAAAATAA
>NW_008703570.1:13336370-13353269 GCF_000326865.2 Helobdella robusta
AAAGCCCTCGCAGTGTGGTGGAATGCGTTGCATCTAACAACTTCCATCATCTCATGAAAATGTTACTGAGCTCTACAATCATAAAACGAATCAAAGAGGAAAACATTAAAGATGCCCTGTTCATTGCCGCTAAGAAGGGTCACCTGGAAACGATTATTGAAATTTTAACTGTCGACAGGTCGCTGGTCGAAGCTACAGACGATTCAGCGAACACTCCTGTTCTGATAGCGGCCGATAACGACAGAGTTGATGCAGTGAGGTTATTAATTGAGCAGTACTCAGCCGATATCACCGTTAAAAACAATAAACTCCAAACGATATATGACCTTGCTATGAGGCAATCTACATCGGAAGTTCTACAGTTGTTGATGCAACATGACAAGTCTGACATGATCGTGAAGCCGTATTATCTGCACACCGCCGCTGCAGCTGGCGATCTGGAAAAAATAAATTTCATTCTCGACTGCGATAAAGTGAAATTGCTGGACATCGATAACAACAACAACACCATATTCCACACGGCAGCCGCCAACAATGCCTACAATGTTCTTGATCATTTCCTCAGAAAATATGACGATTATACGGATTTACAAAACAAGGAAAGAGCAACTGCCTTGCATCTGGCCGTTAGAAAAGGTCACTTAGAGTCATTTCTGGTACTAGTAGAAAAAAACGCCAGGTTTGATCTTGAAGACATCTACGTTCAAAACGTGCTGCATGCTGCAGTTTCTTCTATTATCACAAGACCGGAAATTGTTCAAAAAATTATAGAGAAGATGAAACAGAATTATTACCCCCTGCTAAACAGTCAGGACTTGTACGGAGACACGGCGTTGCATCTCGCTGTAAAGTACTCCAATTCACATTTGGTTGAACTTCTTTCGGATTTAGATCCGGAGGTAGAGAACCAAGATGGAGAAATCCCACTTCAATCTGCAGTGAAATATGGGACCATTTCGGAAGTACAAGCTTTAATTAATACATTTTACAAATCTAAAAAGGTCAACATTGACCTTAAAGACGAGCTTGGGCAATCTGCACTCTTCATGAGTGCTGAAAAGGGCAATGCAGAAATATTTGAGCTGTTGATTTTAAACGGAGCCAACATGACTTTAAGAAATAATGCAAACTGCACCATACTGCACAGAATAGTTGAAAGCAATAAAGCTGATCTGGCGCATTCAGATAAATACATCGAAGTCTTCTATAAAATTGTGAAATATTCGGTCAGGTGGTACTGCTGGAGTCTCGGTGTGAGGCCCCCATACAGAAACACCAAGCAGTTCTATCAGTACCAATTAATTTCCGTGCGTTACCTCACGAATGATTTGTATTACAAGGACTGTAATGTTCTGCAATACGCTTCAAAACTCGGAACCGGTGAGCTTTTGAAAGCAATTTTAAGAACTCCGTACGTTTATAAGTTTACCATTGATTGCTCATTGGGCGTGGGCCAGGCTCAGACTGGCAAATTGAAATCGAACGAAATATCGAGTCTGTCTGAATTTTTGCAGTTTAAGAGAAAGCCGAACGAAGTGTTGTTTGACGTTTCTTACCTCATTCCATCCACGAACCCGAAGCATCTTGAATTAATTGATCTGGAATCACATGCAAAACCAGGTTTTGTGCTTCAATATATTTTAAAAATAATGTTAACGCAATTATAATTTGTTGACAAAAATTTATTATTATTTTATACAAGTTCCGGAACAAACCAACGAATCTGCTCACGAAGGTATTTTTAATCAAAAAAAGTTTTTGTTCGTTTCGTTTGTGCCTATCTATATATCAGCAAAATATTTTAGAAATTTTCATGTTATATGCACAATGCTTCAAGGCAGTTATATTTTATTAACATTAAATTTACTTTGCAAAGTAACAAGTTAACCTATGATAAAAATAAATAACCGAACGGAACGATAATATAATTTTTCAAATATCATTTTTCAGATGACAAGATGATCTATCGGCTGACGGCGAAACGACTTCCAGCAGTTGACGACCCAGGAGGAAGATGCATGACATCCTGTCTGGAGCATATCGTGGAGACAAACAAAGAGGAGTACATCAACGACATTCTTGACGCCGAATTCTTCCAGTTCCTTATATCGAAGTACTGGAGCCTCTGTCGATGGGGTTACGAGGTTTTAATGTGGACCCACGTTCTCTACATGATACTATTCACGTATTTCATCATGCCTTCTAGAGAATATTTGATTTATAGATTTCACCCGCCCTCTATAAATGCCAACGAAACTTCGGAAATTATAAATAATGAAGATTTTAATTTCAGCCACACTTTTGAATATTTTAGCCTATTCTTGATTTGGCCTATTTTGATACTTCTATATGAAATATTTCTAGGTTGCGTGTTTATCACATCTGTAAAAAAAGTTAAAATAAAATGGACACGCGGTTTACTTGGTGAGTTGAGGACGGATGAGATAACATCCGGCTTGATGAAACTTCCAGTTGGTGTTCTACTTTTTCTGTTCGGTAATCTTTCCCACACTTCGTCAGTGGCGTTCAGCTTGTCGGCACTCGTTTGGTACTTGATTGCTTCCTTCACGGACAATCCTCACACGTATCTGGAGAGTCTGGCGATGGTTTTGATCCTCGGCTGGCTGCATACAATTACCTACGTTAAAGGTTTCAAAGATTGGAACGCTCTTGCCAGCATTTTGAAGCATATTTTCATTAAAGACATCATTCGTTTTATATACATTTTTGTTTTTGTACTCATCAGCTTCGGTTACGCCATGCACGTCTTGATGTTAGCCGACTACAACCTTAGCTCGGAATCTCGCCACTCGATCAACACGCTTTACTTTACATTTTACAGAATGTTAAGCCCTGATAACATTGTCGAGATAACAGATGACGATAAGTATAAAAACTCTGGAGGTAGAGTTTTTGTTTTGAGAGGCGTGTACGCCATCTACTCTGTCTTGTCGACGGTGGTCCTCATGAACCTCTTGATTGCCATGATGAACAGCACTTACTCCGACATACAATCCATGAAATCAACAGCCTGGAGGATTAGTACGTTGAAGTTGGCTCTGTGGTTCGAAAGACACCTGCCAAGTTGTTGTATGAGGCGACTTCTGAAGTTTAAAACCTTCTACGATATTGAGGAAAACAGATGGATGCTGATCAAAACCTGTGAAACTAATGAAGGGAAGGACAATGCATTTTTCAATGCTGTTGTTGGCCAAGATAGCGAAAAAGAAAAAAACACCAAAGGAGAAACACCGACTCATGGGAAAACAGTTGAAACCTGGAGCAATTTAACTGTAGAAATTGAGAATTTAAACGTACGTCTGGGAAAAGTAGAGAAGGATATTGGTGTGACCGTGAATGAATGTAAATTAATCAGGACCATGGTCACCGGTATGAAGGCAGATGTGATGATGGAAATTAAAAAAATTCACGAACTCTGTCTGGAAATGTGCTTGTTAGCCAAGATAAAAAAATAACTGTTTTTTTTTATTCTTTTAGTTAATTTTTGACCGCAAAATTTCCTAAATTTGTGAAATAGATAGAATAATATATCTTATTCAAAAAGATATTTAATGACATCGGTGAATTTTGTTTTAAAGTAGAAACATTCCTCTGCAATCCGTATACTTTGCCGTATTCAGCCCAGTATAATTGTTCTAGATTTTTTCAAATTTGCAATGTTTTCAATAATTACTCAAGCTTATCTGTGATTGAAATTTACAAAGTTGATTTGAATTAATCATAAGTGATATGAGAACCACAAAAAACATACTAGATATTTATAAATATTTCAATATTTTGCTTTCAAGATATGTTCACTAACTTACCGTTTTAAAATTGAATCTTGTGGTGGTCGCTTCACACGCCATACAAACACACACACACAAACACACACACTCACTCAAACACACACACCACACAACATGCACAAATAAACACATACACACATATAATTTTATCAAGTATAACGAAATAATTATGTGTGACTGAAATTAAAAAAAAAATGATTTACATTGAATACGGTAAATTTGAAACTACCTTATCCCAACTTTTCCAATTGGAAACGTCCTCCAACTTGCCATCTTACAAACTGAATATCACGATCTATCATTTTAGTCAATTTGTTTTTGTTTCATTTGTTTCTATTTGTTCTACAATCCCTTTCGTTAATGAATATCCTCATGAAGCATTTTTGCTGTTAAAAATTCAGAAATTTTTTTCCTCGATTAAGTTTTTTTTACATATATAAATAAATAGTTTAAAAAATGTAAGCAACATTTATGTTCCTATTGTTTGATTTTGTTTTGTTTATATTTTTTTCATTTTTTTGCAAAACCTCTTTTGTCTGTCATTCCGCTATTATAAAGTAACAAATTAAATAAATGAATAATCCATAAACTGACTGTATGTACTTTTGTTTTCAAAAAAACAAAAATGAAAATCAAAAAAACTTCATAAATTCTTTCAGGTAAAAAGATAAAATGCTTACCCACTTACGTCCGCTTCAAGTGACCTTTATTTTGCGGCCAGTTGCGACTGGCTAGTTATTAATGACCGTCAGTGCCCTTAACAACATTGTTAACAAGGCTGTCATTGCATCAGTTTTTTTAATGAATCTGTTCTTGTAAACAGTACTGTTCGTTTATGATTCAAATTTTAAATACTGTTCTAACCGCGGGAATGATCGAATTGCGCTATATCATTTAATATTCAATTATTGTTATCTTTGTAATCTTTGGGTTGTAAACCATAGAGTGTAAAGATATATCGTATCTATGATTGTAAAATTGGCTATAAATACGACCTACGATTGAGGCTTAGTCAGAAGAGGTTTCCAGTTGAGGTTACAAGTGAGGAGAAAGTTGTGTTCACCTATCGGAGATCCTGAACCTACGGATAAACGAACTCTTGAACTCTATCGTTGGGAGCTAACACACGGTGTTGGAGAAATAGCGAGTACTGAAGCTATAACATCGGTGTTGGTAGTTACGAGGTCGAAGAGGTTACGACACTGGTGTTAGAAGTTGGATCTTCAAGAGGTTACACACTCGTGACAGAGGTAAAATTCCGATAGCTGGAAGTTCACTGTAGTAAAGAATACCAGGACTAGAGAACTCAATGTTATAAGTCGGACAAGAGAAACTTAACTACTGACAAATAGTTGTATTCCGTGATTTACCTGTTGATTATTTATTGTGCTGTATTCTAACGATTTAACGATCGAACGAACGAGTGATCGATTAAGGCAATACACACGAGTGATTGCCAGCACTGTTTTCTTTCTAATAAAGTCATCTGAAACAAGTCTGCTAAGGAATCAAGAATGCACGTAGTGAGAAATAACCATACCCTACAAGTTCAAGGGGTCGGTTATAACAATATCATATCCATGGTTTCCAAGTAAACGATCTAAGGACCATTTCAGCACGTATGTTACAAATATGTTAACATTAATGTATGAGTTTAAAGGGTGGTGCATGGAACCCCGACAGAAATTTACATCAAGTTCTATATTGCAATCCTTACGAAAGTGCGTAAAAAATTGCATGCTGCGAATATTTAGAAGGTAATCGCTAGAATTCTAATGCGATTTCAATTCACTCGAGTTTTTTCATTTTGAATTTGTTATATTTTTTGACAATTTCAAAATTGCAAATGCAGTTGTCTTGTTGATTGTGGAAACATCAAATGGTAAACTAAATTGCAAAGTTTTTCAAATACGCCCAATTTTAGATGAATTTTTCCTAATAGACCATTTAAGGAGAAATTGCTCGCCTGTTTTCCTTAAAGCTGAAATTTAATTTTGCGGTCAGTCGAGACTGGCCAGTTGATAATTCAAATTCTTAGATGACCAGTAGCCCTGCTAACTTTGTTAAAAAGTTGCACATTGCAGTCGTCCTGATGTATCTAATTCAGTAGATAGCAATATCTGCGATGTGATGATTCTCTAATGTAGATGCGATTGTTACAATTATTTTTCTAATCGAACCGTGTGTGGGTTATAACTTTATTATATCATAAATATATTGCAATTATTGCTTTTGTTATTAACCATACGTTTAAATTGTCAGTGACGAATTTATGATGCCAGTTAGTTAATAATTCATAAAAATCCATTTTCTGCTAGATCATATAGGAAGGATTTTTCAGATGTAGTTGTGGCCCGGGAAAACGAAAAAGTAGAGGTCCATAAATATTCTGTGAGGGTTCCTAATTATGTTATAAAGGCTCTTTATTGGTTTTTTTTTATTTAAAAAAATAGACAGAATGAACGAATGAAATAGAGAAAAAGAATGAAAAAAAGAGAGAGAAAAGGTAAACAGGTATGAAAGGAATTTAAATTAATAAAATAGAGAAATTGAATAAGAAAAAAGTAAGATAGATAGATAGAGAGAGAGAGAGAGAGAGAGAGAGAGAGAGAGAGAGAGAGAGAGAGAGAGAGAGAGAGAGAGAGAGAGATACTTAAGAGACAAAATATATGGGAAAACAAAAAACAAAAGTAGGGGAGTGAGCAATTGGTAGAAATTGAAATGACATCAGAAGGATGTTAACGACCGTAATAAACGCAGTCTATATTTCTCTGTAACTAATTAACCTGCCAGATAGGAATCATATTAATTGTACGTTTTTAACGTAAATATTCATTCATAATTTTATTACGCGCACACACCCACACACACACACACACGTATACATACACATACTATACGCACCTTTTAAATACACTCTCGTTAGAGGGTATATTTATATAATTAGTGATGTTTAATTGTATGTCGATTCATTAATTTATTGAACCGTGTGTGTGTGTGTATTTATGTGTGTGTATGTTTATGTGTGTGTATGTTTATGTATGTGTATGTTTATGTGTGTGTGCTAATATAATTAACAGTGAATCTGCATTTTACGCTGATAGTCTATATAAGGTGTAGTTTTCGCAAGTTGTTCCAAACAAATCGTTCGTTTTGGTTTCGTGCTTTTCAAAATTTTTTCCTTCGACAAATAATAATTAGTAATTTAATTTTCAATAAAAATATTGAGAGAAAGAAGAGATGTCCAATTTATTTTTAGATAGCGAGCACGCAGAGCTGTACCGCAAATACCGACCCGGCTATCCGAAAGAAGTATTCGAAATTATCGATCGGAAGTTGACTGACATTACCGCTAAACTGCCTGATGATCTTAGGGAAAGTTAGTACCATTACGTTTCTACACACACACACACACACACACACACACACGCACACACACACAATCACACACTCACACACTAACAGGCACACACATAAACAGGCAAACACATACTTTTTCTTTCTTTCTTTTTTTTTCTCTCTCTCTCTCTTCTCTTTCTTTTTCCTCTCACCTTTTTTCTTCCTCCAAAAGTAGCGCTAATGCCTGATGCTCTTAGAGAAAGTTGTATTACACCCAAACACACATATACGTACCCTTCTACACACTCTCTCTCTCTCTCTCTCTCTCTCTCTCTCTCTCTCTCTCTCTCTATTCATATTTCTCTCTCTCTCTCTCTTACCCTCAAGAATATAAAAGGAACGAGCGTGGAAGATGGAACAAGGCGTTGGACGTTGGTTGCGGGACAGGGCAGGCAACACTCATGCTGGTGGATTTCGTGCAAGAGACAGTGGGTATCGATACTAGTCAGTCTCAGATACAGCAGGCTACAATTGTTAGAATATTTTACGCTCTTCCTTCTTCTTTCACCTTCTTTTGTGTTTTTCAAGTTCAGTCTTCATTGAGTTTCTATCGTGATGGAACGATTAAATGATGAAAAATCAAAATTTTCAGCTATCAATTGTTGACAAAAATCACATTTTTCAAAAACTAGGAATATGGAAGAAATGATCCAAGCAGAGTGACCTTTTTATGCATAGATGCGTTGAAAATATCAGAGTCCTTCAAAGAGGATAGTGTGGATTTAATACTAGTCAGTATTTGTTTGTTGATCAACGGTTCAGTTAGACGGTCTCTGAAGCGTGAATTTAGTTGAGTATGTTATTTTTTAGGTTTGCCAAGCGATACACTGGTTCGATAGGCCCAAGTTTTTTGAGGAATGTCTGAAAGTGTTGAGGCCTGGAGGGGTCCTAGCCCTGGTTGGCTACGGGGTGCCAGTTTTCGATGATGGACTGATCGAGAACATAAATATGGAGGTGTGTCGGTTGGTTTGTAAACCGGTATTTGATTTAATCGATCTTTCAATCATCATTATTGTGATAATAAATAATATTATTAATAACAACAACAACAACAATAATAATAATAATAATCTTTTAGTACGTAGACATATCACTGAAAGGATCGCCAATAAGATCTACAATTGATGATAAATACGCCATTGTTATCGGAGAACTGAGATCTGTATTTCCTACCGTTGAGAGGTGGATGAATGAATGAATGAATGAATGAATGAATGAATGAATGAATGAATAAATGAATGAATGAATGAATGAATGAATGAATGAATGAATGAATAATTGATTGATTGAATGAATTAATAAATTAATTATTAATTAAATAGATAGATGAATGAATGGAAAAATGATGAATGCATGAATGAATGGGCTAACCCATTGGACAGGTGAACGAACGAATGAGTGAATGAATTGATTAAATATTGAAATCCCGAGAAGATATATGAATGAGGAGGAAAATATGAACAAAAGAACAAATAAAGTAATGAATAAACAAATAATTAAATGAATGAAAACATGTTTAAATTAGTTTGTAATAATAATTATAATAAATTAAAGTATTTATGTAAAAAATACTTGAATAATTGAATGAATGAAAGCATGTTTAAATTAGTTTGTAATAATAATTATAGTAAATTAAAGTATTTATGTAAAAAATACTTGAATAAATGAAAGCATGTTTAAATAAGTTTGTAATAATAGTTATAATAAATTTAAATATTTATGTAAAAAATACTTGAATAAATGAAAGCATGTTTAAATTAGTTTGTAATAATAGTTATAATAAATTTAAATATTTATGTAAAAAATTCTTCCACGATAAAAGAAATGATACAGTAGTTCAAAAACTCGAGACGACGGTAGACGATTACGTTGGGTTCCTGAGCACCTGGAGCAACTACAGATCCTACAAGAGGACCAACCCTCCCTATCCAGACGTACTCGAAGCTTTTAGCGAAAAGTAGGATTCAATTGTATATCTTTAATAATTATATTCATTAAAAAAAAATCCATCATTCATCGTTCGTTCATTCGTTTGTTTCTCCGTTCGTTCCTTCGTTCGTTCATTGAAAAGTTAAAAGGAAAATATACTGGAAATAAAAATATTTTTATCTCAAATTTTTTTAATTACTTCAGAATAAAACAACTGGCCCCTGGCGACACTTTGCTGAAGAGGAAGATCGATTATTTTATCGTCATCGGCGCTAAATAATTTTTAAAATAATAATAATAATAAAATAATAATATTTGATAATAATAATGATGATGATGAAGATGTAATTGATAAGGATAATTGTATTTAGTATAGCAGTATTTAGGATAATTGTATGTAGCAAGCAGTATTTGTGGGTTATAAATTTTTGAAATGATAAACTTCTTAATAGATTCTAGATTCCAATAAGAATTGTTTATGTGTAGTATAATATTTAAAGAAATTGTTCTGTATCCAATGTTCCGTTCGTGGCAATTTTAGAAGAATAGAATAAACTTCAACAAAAAAATTAATTGAATATTTTAAACCAACAAAAAGTAAAAACGTATTTATTGATTGATGAATTCATCAAATGATTGATTGGCTGATTGGTTGGTTGATTGGTGGATTCATAAAATGATTGGTTGACTGATTGGTTGATTGATTGACTGATTGATTGATCAATTGAACAAAGAACTCGACTTAACAAGCCAGGAAAATCTAATAATCATTAAACTATTTCGTTTGATTTATAATAATTTTTTCCAACATTCCATCAAACTTTGAGCTAGAGCAAGTCCATATTAATTCTCCCATTCATCAATCGTTATCATCATCTGCATATATTCCATCAAACCTTATTAAGTCATTCAGCAAATGGGACGACATCTCCGAGGGGTGTCAGAACGTTGAAGGCAATGGTTTACGTGACTTCATTTCAAAAGTTCTTTGGTAGCTCACTCAACATGAGACAATTATTAATGTTTTTATTTATTATTACATATATATGTTTGACATTAACAAAACTGTGCATTCGTGCCAAACCAGCATTTTGTCAGTTCCTTGCTGCTTGTCAACTCTTCTTATGTAGGTATTTAAAAATGGATAAAAAAATTATTGTTCGGTTTGGAAAAAGGATGGGGTGGGGCTCTCAATATGCTTCCGGATAATGACAACAACGGAAAAAGGAAATGGAAAGAACAATGAAAATAAGATAAACGAGCGGGAAAACCCACAAAACAACTGCGACCACTACAATATCTACATCGCAGCAACAACAAGAATATACCGAACTCTCAAGTTGTTGTGTCACTACATCAAATGTAGTTGTTGAAATAAGAGACCAACGGGCTTTTTAAACATTTTTAAAAAATATTTTTAGCACAAACCCCTACACTCATACCGATACAGCAACAGTGTATGTGTTTAATTTATATATAAATACATGTACCCACACAACCACACACACACACACACACACAAACCCACACACACACACACACACACACACAAACCTACACACACACACACACACACACACGACACTCACGCACGCACTTAAACACACAACACACACAAACATTTATTTATTTATTTACGTGTTTAATTTCGTTTATCTCCCAGGTCAATAACATTTTAAACGCTGCCAAAATTATTTTGGCCTGGACTCGGATTGTCATCATTACCCCCATCATTCTAGCCAAAATTCTCGTCATTATTTCTCCTCACTATCGTCATCAAGTGCCTCATCGTTGGTGACGTCATTAGTGATTGATTAAAAGATATTTTTTTTTTAAACAAAACAATGGTTTTGGCCACTAGAATGTAGCACACAACAAATAAGGCGAAAATAATTTTCTCACTCAGCAATTAAAATTATGATGAAAAATTGTAAGATACAGCGGATAAAAATGACAAAATAAGAATTGAAAAATACTAAACCTCTCATGTTTCTCTAAAAAAAATTTAGATCCGCTCATAATAAAGAAAGAGCTTTGTACTTCGAATAACAAACGAACGAACAAATGAACGAACGAACGAACGAACGAACAAGCAAATAATGATGCATCATCATTAGCTTGTTTCTCCTTAAATTTGTTTCCAATTAAATGCTTGTTTACGAATTTCGCATGGGTGTGGCTTATTATTTTGTCTACGGAAAATACAAACACACACAAACGCACGCACACGCACACAATTAAACACACTCATACGTATAGATGTGTATATATATATATATATATATATATATATATATATATATATATATATATATAGAGAGAGAGAGAGAGAGAGAGAGAGAGAGAGAGAGAGAGAGAGAGAGAGAAAGATAGAGAACCAATTTTCTTCAAATACAAAAAAAATTCAATTGACTGTGTATAAAAAATTTAGAAACGATAAAAGTCTGGAAAGAAATTATCTTCAAAATTAGAAATTTTCAATTATAAATTGTGTAACATAACAACATTGTAGCGTATCGAAAAGTTGTGAGAAATGGATGAAAATATATCACTAATCCAATCAGAAGAAGATCCTTCGTCCCATATTTCCCCATGCAATCCCTCCAGCCCAGTTTCAGGTAATTCTTGCTTCAGTGCAGTAATTGTGGACACTTTCTTCATCGCCTACCTCACCTTGTTCGTCATCTCCATTGTGGGAAATTCTTTTTTACTATTTGTCATCACCCTCAGCGAAAAAACGATGATGAATATCTTGATCGCCTCTAAGACGATAGCTGGTATGATGCTTAGTGTTTTTGCAATGTTCTTCTATTATGTGTCCATTGCCAACAGCTCTTCATGGGTAGGAGGATGGTTTTTCTGCAAGACTGCCAAGTGGTTTCATGTTAGAAGTTAATCTTTTTGTTTTCTTTATACTTATTTTATTATATTTTTATACTCAATGTTCTCAGATGTTTCAACAACAAACGGCATACGAGCATATCTACCAGTTAACGCGTCTCTAACCTTTTTGATATATTTGAAGCCGAGCGTTTCATAAAATTTCGCATATTTTATTGCTGTGACATCTTTTCACCCGTTTTATTAATTTTGATGAAGTTTTTGGCTCTTCGAGTTTTCAAAGTTGCCTAAACTAATTTTACTCTCTCGTTACAAAAAATTCGCTCCTCAAACTATCATTCGCCATGGAAAACAATAATTTTCACAAAAGTCTAGCGTAACGATGGCAATCTCCTTCAGCATAGTGGCCATGGGCTATCGCAAGTTCAAGGTCGTCACGAAAGAGATGAGTGGACGTTGGATGAGGGAGAAGATGGCGTGGGTGGGTCTCATTTGGGGCATGGCAATCTTCATCGCATTTCCTCACATTTTTACGACAGCGTTAGGGTTTTTTTTATCAATTCCGTTAAAAACTCTGTCATTTAGTTATAGTAAGAGATTTTTTTGTATTATGCCACGATCGTCATCGTCTTCATCATCACCAACATCATCGTCGTCATCATTTTCATCACCATCACCCTATCCAGAATTCAACAAGACATCCTCACATGTGAAACTTGTTGCTGCCTTCTCAGCCAGGATAACATGCTGATCAAAATCTACATATCAGCGATAACTTTCTTTGAATATTTCATACCCGCCATCCTGATTGTCACAACGCACGCACTCATTTGGTATAAAATTAGGCAGAAGACAAATGGAAAAGTTGTGGCTGTTAGTGGTACTGGCGATGTTGTAGTAGTCGTTGCCGGTGGTGACACTGATGAAGATGATGTGAGTGAGAGAAAAGTAAGTGGCGATTGGGTTGTTGTTGTAGTTGATGGTGGCATGATATGAAAGATGATGTGATACTATCAGCAATTATAATAAAATATAATAACAAAATTTCATTTTTATAATTATTATAAATAAATTATATAATAACATAAAAATAAAATAACCGCAACCACCATTGACTACAAGGAAGCCAAAATGTTGACGACAGTCGCAACTATCTTCATCTCCTTCTTCCTACCCTGGTACTTCATAATTACCATCCTCCTCCACAACATTGACCTTGAACTTTCTGGACGCGCTTACTTCCTATTTCTGGATATCGCTCATATGCTGGGATTGGCCTGTGTCGCCCTATGCCCCGTAGTCTACTTTATGAAAGGGTCAAAGTTCAGAGAGGTCGTCTGGAGAATGTGGCTGCAGTTGAAGATGTGGCGGTGGAGTTTTGTTAGCTAAGTTAGCAGTTTGGAAAATGCATGCACACCACACACACACACACACACACACACACACACACACACACACACACACACACACACACATACACACACATACTGTGAATGATCTGACGAATAATCTCACAAAACGCAAGATCAATGATAAAAAAAATCAAATAAATCTATTATTAATTAATGTAAATGTTTCGAAGACTATTTTATTAATGATAAATAAATTTGTTATAATATGAATTGAATGCATATTATAAATTTATTTCATTCGCTAAGAGTACCATATTTACTATGTTCAAAAAAACTTGATAGTTTTCTGACATCTATTGAGTAACCATTACTTTTGAATTGAATTTTAGCTCATAAGCTGATAAGAAACTTTATAGATGAATCTAATCGGTTGTATTTGAATAATAAAGTTATCAATCAGTTTAATCAGCATCATTTCATCATTATTTTATCCGTATCACTATCATCGTCTTCTTGTAATCATCACCGCTGTCATCATCATCTTCACCATCATCATCTCGTTGTTTTTCACCTTCTAATGAGTGTTGAATCATCATTATCATTTCAATCATCACCAATATTTTTCTTATTCAAATTTTATTTTGTCTTAATCATCCTCATCATCATTGTCGGTATCGACGTGAGAGAAAGCGAAAGAGTGAGAGAGAGAGAGAGAGAAAGAGAGAGCCATCATTATAATCCATTCCATCATCCTTACAAACTCCGCCAATGACACACCACCAGCAGTCTCTCTATCATTATCATCATCTTCATCATCCTCTTCATCATGCTCATCATCTTCTTCCTCATCATCATCTTCCTCATCTTCATTCTCATCATTATCTTCTTCATCCTCATCTTCTTCTTCTTCATTGCATTCTTGTTATTATCATTATCTCCACGCCGATTCTATATGATGCTTAAGTGCGGAAAAGGTACAAATTTTCGCTTTTAAACTGGAAGGAAGAAAAAGCACTGAATGCCATTAAGTACTGTTTAGATATCATTTGAAAACAGAGCATATACTCAAGTCATGTCTTTTTTAGTCGTATTTAACGGCCATCAACGTGTTATTTTTTATAAATTTAATCCCAAGTATGTTCTTGCTCACATCACAAAGGCCTACTTTTGCACGAATAAACCGGTAAAAATTTATTCAGCCCCAGCAACTGTGATCAGTAGCGTTGAAAGTATCAGATTTCGGAGAAATTATAAAAGTTGAGATGATACTCAGACAAAGATGATAAATGAAAGATGATAGATGATATTTATACAATGGTATACTATATTACTATTTCAATTAATATTTGGAATCGCTTGGATTTCTTGACAAGTTTTCAGTCTCTCCTGTTTATCCTTAATTTAACTCTGAACAAGGAACACATCGTATATTTTCATAATATGAATTTTTTAGGGACGTAAAGAGATTTTCTCACTTTCCAATCTTCAATCTGATTTTCTTCGTTTGAACAAAATAGTGGCAAATTATCAGATGGTAATAAATTCTACCTTAAAAAATCCATCATCGTAAAAGTTTTAAACGTGTGTGTAAAATTATTTTATTTCATTACGAAAAAAACACAACTGGAACATTCCGATAAAAGAAGCGATAAGACGGCAGGCGTTGCTGCAAGAAGCCACTAACTTCACAAAAAACGCGACCACAAAACAACAATGACGACAACAACAACATTAACAACAACGACAAACGCTAACAAAGAATACAACGACAACAGCCACATCAACATCAGTGACGAAGTTGTAGTTGCGACAAGCGCCACCGACAACCACAGAAACGCACAACAACAACAACAACAACAACAACAATGACGACAAATACCAACAACAGCAAACAACAACGAAAGCAGCAGCAACAACAACACAACCACAACAACCGCAACAACATCGACGACAATGACGAAGTGGTAGTCGCGACAGACGCCAACCACAAGTACATCAATCAAACCATCAATCAAAATTGTCTCATGAAATCTATTTTATTTCGCCATACCCGCTCAATGAATAAATGATGAAGTGCATCAGTGCTCGCTTGCCGGATGAATATCAATAATAAAAACAATAATAACAACAATCATAATAACAATAATAATAATAATAATATAATTAATTAATATTTAACTAGCAATTATGACAATGACGCTGATGATGATATAATTACATTATTATTGCCACGAAAAAATGTTAATAATAATAATAATAATGAGACTAATTAAAAAAATACTATTACAAAAATAAGAATGTTATTATTATTATTGTTATCATTAATAATAATAATAATAATAATAATAATAATAATAATAATAATAACATTAATAATAACATTAATAATAATTTGACGAGATGTTGAAAATGGATGGAGATGGAATGACTTGATAAGGCTTGATGGAATATATGCAGATGACGATAGAGAAAAAGGATAATGATGATGGAAATGCGTACACATCTACAGATATGTACTCAAAAACGCATAAAAATACACACACACACACACACACACATACATACACATACATACATACATACATACATACATACATACATACATACATACATACATACATACATACATACATACATACATACATACATACATACATACACACATACATACATACATACATAAGTAGACATGTTGAGCTTGGATTTCAATGGTACGATCAGGATTAAATGGTAATGCATTAAAAGTTTTAATGCAGCCATTCTCAGTCTTCATTTTGTTGCTTATGTTGTTGTTGTAATTGTTTATGCCGTCGTTTGGTATGTTGTTGTTTGCGTTGTTGTTTACGTTGTCTTTGTGTATGTTGTTGTTGTCTGTTCTGTTTTAGTTGTTGTATATCCTGTTGTTCACCTTGTTGTTTGTGTTGTTCATGTTGTTGTTGTTTATATTTTTGCTTCTTTTGATGTTGTTGTTGTTTATATTGTTGTTGTTTATGTTGCTGTTTATGTTGTTGTTTTTTATATTGTTTTTGTTGTTGTTGTTTATGTTGTTTTTGTGTATGTTGCTGTTGTGATCTCTGTTCAGGTGATGCTAGATGAGTTCATATAGGAAATCTGCCATCTTATTAATTTCTTAATTTAAAAGATGAAATAAAATTTTGCTTCATTTCCTTTCGTTTATGAAATTGTTTATACTATTGTTGGTGTTGTTGTTGTTCGTTTGTTTGTTTTGTTGTCTGTTTGTTTGTTTATGTTATTGTTTGTTTGTCTGCTTGTTTGTTTGTCCAACTTGAATCAACAAAATGAAAACTTTTCAACAATATTAATATGATAATAAAATGAAAGGACATTAACAACAACACAACACTAACAACATCAACATCAGCAACAACAACAACAACACAACATCAACAAAAATAACTACAACATCAACAACAACATCACCTTCATCAACAGCAATAGCAACATCAACAACAACATTGCATCAACACAACAAACTCCGAAAATTATTATAGAGAATAAAAAATGTGACTGAAAAAAGCACTATCGAAGAAGTTGAGAAAAAATCTAAA
>NW_008703570.1:13355714-13360783 GCF_000326865.2 Helobdella robusta
GATGACGACGACGATGATGATGATGATGATAGCGATGATGACGACGACGACGATGATGACGATGACGATGAGGAGAGGAGGGGATGGGCCATCAATCATCCATCCGCTAGATGGTTCGAATCCCTTACTCAATAGCCATCACTCCTCACGGTGCACCGTGTTATTATTATTATGATTATTGTTATTATTTATTTATTTTTTTAATTATTATTATTCATTATTATTATTATTTGCTATTATTATTGCTATTACTGTTGTTATTATAATTTGTTATTATGATTATTTATGATTATGATTATTGTTATTATTATTATAATTATTGTTATTATTATTTATTATTATTATTATTTGTTATTATTATTATTTATGATTATTAATATTGTTATCATTATGATTATTATTATTATTTATTATTATTATTATTATTTATTATTATTATTTGTTAATATAATTGTTTATGATTATTATTATTATGATTATTATTGTTATTTGATATTATTATTATTAATTTTAGTATTCTTATTATATATTATTATTATTATTATTGTTGTTGTTGTTGTTATTATTTTTGTTAATATAATTATATAGAACCATCGGAGTTTACACACACGCACGTACACACGAAATTCACACACACACACGCACACCACACACACACAAAGAAACCCAACACACACACACACACACACACAAACAATCCCAACACACACGCACAAAAACAGACCTAAAACACACACACAAACAAAGAAACCCAACACACACACATAAATATATAAATATAAGATATATATGTATATATAAATATAGATATAATTAAATATTTTCTGTTTGAAACAGTCAGCCGTACCTTTATTGACTTAAAAGTTATCATCAGTCTTGAAGCACGCGAATTCGCGATGCACGAAATGTTTCATCATCTTCAGCGAATTTGAGCAGTTTGACATTTGATTCAGCAGCTGAAATACTTGTTTGTAGTTTGCTTTGCAGTGTTACTGATTGCTGCAGCACCATTAGCCTACTCATGGGATAAAACTACCTCACCTGGATTGTATTCGGCCTCACTTGGAAGATTAATTCAGTCGATTTTGAATTCTGCTGTTGGATTTGTAACCGGGGTTCCGAAACTCGAGTCGATATGGAGCTACGTGCGAAATGAATTGCCCTGGCTTCGCAGGCCAGTGTGATTTAAATTGAAAACAACTTTGACCGTGAGAGATGCCTCAGTTTAATTCACTCAACTTTTAAAATCCATTTCTGAAGAGGCTGGTGATCGACTTCCGGCAAAGATAGCCCTTACTTCCGCCGTTCAGATCAGCTAATTCGGAAATGAGAAAAGTTTCTCCGTTATTTTCACAAAAATTTAAAATAACCCAACCATTAGAAAAGCCTCTTGAGCAATCCGGTGTCAAAATAGGGCCCTATAAAACCTATAACACACGAATTGAATAATATATTAATTCTAAATTTAAATTATTAAGAAAGTTTAAAAATATAAAGTGTATCATAACAAAAAGATTATTTTAAAAATATTTTTAAACATACATTCATTTATACAAACTATTTATTTGTCATAGACTTACAAAAACATACATACACATGATACATATGGTCGAACTTACATATACAAAATATATATGCTCAAAACACACACACGCATACACACGCACATAAACACATACATTCACAAACATACACATACACACAGACATACATATTTATCTTAGCATTGTGGCATTGAAATACAAATATTTTGAAATGATGGATGTGCGTTCCATGCATATTTTATTATATCCTGTATTTGATTTTATAGAAACATTTATTTATTTCTTTACTTATATTTATAATAATAATAATTATTATCATTATTAATTATCTCCATATTTAATTTAAAATGTTTCATATTCAAACAATTAATAATTTTTATTAGTTAATAAATATTTTATTCATTAGCGGAAGAAGACAACTTTCATGGGGCGGGGATAATGTTTGACAGGGCCAGCCGTAAACAAACCCAATTTCTTGTTTAACGACATTCTTTGTACAATTGCAAAATTTTGTGTAAATTTTCTTGTTTGAAACGTTATTAAGCAATGTATATCAGAGTTAAATTTTCAAAAAAAAATCACAAATAAAAAAATTATGATAATTAAAAACAACAACGACAAACAAACAACAACAAACAGCAACATCAACAAACAAACAAATAAACAGACGAACAAACAAACAACAACACTAATCCAGCCTGTATTCCGTCAGAAAATTCAATTCTACGTCATTTCATGAATTTCTCATTCGGCCATCAATCACACCACGTGACTGAGTGACGTCATAGCAGTGATGTGCTTGTTCATCAGGAATTCGTTCATATCGACTGCGCACATCTGATTAGAAATTTCATTGTTATTATTATTATTATGATCAAAATCAATATTATTATTATTATTATTATTTTATTTTTTTTTTACTGACCAAAAAGATAAAATCAAAATGAAATTAATAGACAGTTACTAATAATAATTGCACTCTTATATATTATTAATAATGTTCGATTGATTTCATTTTGATTTTATCTTTTAGGACAATAAGAGATTATTATCGACGTCATGCAGAGGCGGATCTATGGCGGATACTGACGGGAATGCAGCACTCCCTGACCGGAATGTAGCACTCCCTGACCAGAATGTAGCACTCCCTGACCGGAATGCAACACTTCCTGGCGGGAATGCGGCACTCCCTGACCGGAATGCAGCACTCCCACCAGACGAGATCATGAAAGAAGAAAATATGGCAAATTTAACATATGTAATATAATACGGATATGTTTATTAAACCAAAATCAGCAATAAAAGTTCATTAACTTGAGAACTTTTAAAACCATCCAACCCACAGTTTACGGGAATTAACAGGAATCGTTTGTTTGCTTGTTTGCAAAAAAAGTTCAACGACTTCACAATTTTGAAATAGTAGTAGTAGTAGAAGTAGTAATATTAGTAGTAGTAGTTGTGGAGGTGGTAGTAGTAATAGTAGTAGTAGTTGTTGTTGTTGTAGTTTAATTTAATTTTTAGGAGTGCTAAATGTATTGTTTGTTTTGATTGATTTATGCCGTGTTATGAACTATTTTTTAACTTAAATAAATTTATATAGGATAATTATGAATTATTTTAAAGTTTTAAAATTTAGTTCCACATGTTAATTTACTAATTTTTTAAATCTATATAAAAAAATATGATGAAATATGAAAAAAAATTGGCAGCTTGTTTGTGTGTGTGTTTGTTTGTATATTATTGAATTGTGTCTCTGTGTGTGTATAAATATTTGCATGCATGTGTGTGTTTATGTAGGTGTTTATGAATATTTTCCTGCATGAATATGTGCGCATGCATGTGTTTGTATATCTACCTTTATGTATGGGCTTGAATTTGTATGTATATGTGTGTGTCATAGCATAATAGATTTGTATTAATATGTTAATGCATGGATGTGTGTGTTAATGCATATATGTGCATGAATTTGCATGTATGTATGTGTGTGTGTAATTGCGTGTATGTGCATAAATTTGTATATTGTCCATGTATGTGCATGCACGTTTGTGTGTCTATATGTGTTTGTATGTGTTTTTTAAAAAAAATACATTTACATAATAAAAAATTGCAGGCACTTTGAAATTTACTTTAATAATAATTAATATTTCTAATTTAATGAAACCGAATTAAAATATTTGTCTATTATTAATTAATTAAAAAGTTTTTTTAATTTATGCATAATTTAATTATAATATAATATTACCCAACCATTAAAGTCCTTTTTTAATTGATGACTTTTGGACTTCACTAAATATATTTTATTTTCATGTTAATTGACAAATTTAAATATAATTGTCATTATTATTCTTATTATGAATCATTTATTTTTCATATTATATTATTATCTTTCGTAATATTTTTATGTAGAACAATTTATTGCAATCTTGAGTGTTGTGCAAGAAAATTTTTTGCGCATTATGATTGAAATTAACTATACTGAATCATTCTAATATTATTTGTTATTAGTAATCAAATTATTATTCAATTATAAATAATATAGTGGCTTTTGCAGAGGGTATGTAGAGTTCACAACTACAATCAATTTTAATATAATTATCATACAAAAAACTTTTTAAACCAGATTAATTTTTCAATCGTACCCATATTACAGCCCCACTGTGGGCTTGTGGGTTCGCTTTTTTATTATTTTTTTGTGTAGATTGAAGTGGTACTCCGGGTTATTTTTTGACTTTTAACAATCAAAGGCATATTGAAACCTTGGATATAAATTATGATGATCTATTATTATTGATTCAATTCGAACGGATTAATTAAATAATTAATTAATTAACTAGTAAAAAATATAGAGCCTGATAATTTGCCTTTATAAGAAAGCGCTATAATTTTTTAAAATACTGTCTATTTTATTAGGCATAATATAAAGAAATAATGAAACATGTATATGTACGCGTATATTCATGTATATAGATTTGCACACACACACATACACACACATATACACACATACACACACACATGCTTTTAATAACACATGCAGCATAAATACACACATACATGCATAACACTTACACACACACACACATACATATATATATATTTATTTATACTGACACATACATAATAATGTTAAATTCCACAAATTTATGAATAAAATAATTTTCTAAATGCCAAATTTATTCAAAATCAGTTATGAAAAAACTTTTTAAAAGTAATATATCTGAAATATAATTTAATTCAAGTTATATTTAATTAATCAGTACGATCTACTAAATTAACATAAAATAATTTAATTTTGCACTACTTAAAATATATTATATAATATAAATTGTGGTATATAATAAATTATTTAGCATAATAAAACAGTATGATCAGGTAGAGTTATTGGTAACCAATAGTCGTTCTTATTTCAATGATTGCCAGTAAATTAAAATAATTTTTATAAAAAAAATTATCTCTAAAATATTATTATTATTAATCTATTATTATATATAATTATCTAATAAAAATCTAGTTAATATTAATTAC
>NW_008703570.1:13378178-13383178 GCF_000326865.2 Helobdella robusta
TTGTTGATTTCAAATGTTGATGTAACATTAAAGATTGATGATGTTCTTGTTGTTGTTGTTGTTGGTCATGAAAGTTTGTTGCAAATTTGTTCATATCATTGTTGTTGTTGTTGTTGTTGTTGCTGCTGCTGCTGAAATTGTTTAAGCCGTAACTAGTATCGTAATATCGATCGCCATACAGATGGTACTGGTGCATGAATGTGTTGTCATTGTTTGTTGATGATGTTGTTGACGTGTTGTTGTTCATGTTGGATAGGAGTTGCAAGTTGTTGCAGTTGTTGTTGTTGCAGTTGTTGTTAAAATTTTCATGATATTGTAGTTGTTGCAAACACAAATTGTTGTTTTTGTTGTTGAGATCCATGTTTAATTTTGGCTGATTTTCTGTCGCTACTCTTCTATAATTTTGTAGTACTTTAGTTATTTTCTTGATCTCATTTTAATAATTATTTCTATTTTTAAATGCTGTAAAATCATTTTTTCTGAAAACAGTTGAAACAGAAAATATACAAATAAATCAGCAGATCAATATTTATTTGATGAATTTGACTGATGAATTTTAACTGATCGACATTAACAGAGTATTCTGCGTAATTTTAATTAAATAATAATTAAACAATTACAACTAGGTAATAAGAATAAAACGACACTATAATTATCCTATTTTAAATTGTATATTCTTTTTTAATTTTTTTAATTCGTTTTATATTAGTTTTAATTCTCTGTTTAATTTAAAACTCTTAAGCAGATTGTTAAATTATCTACATCTACATCTTTATCTACATTCAGTAACTCCGCTCTATTCCTGATTTATTGGATGGCAAGATTTTTAAAATTCTTAAACCAAAGATGTAATTCTTAAGTTAATGAAAAATTTTGGGCTCATTTTATTTTACTTTCTTGCTATATTTATCACGGATTCTTAAATATTTTTTTTCGTTGTCTGGTGGGGGTGGCATTTTCGCAATCCCCCCCCATATAAGGGGCAGTGGAACATTGTATGGAAGTAATTTTGTTTGGAAGTAATTTTTACATTACAAATTTTGTATAGCAATTTAAATGCTTTTCAATTTTAAAAATTGTATATTAATTTAAAATTTTTAAACTATTTTAATTTTGTAGGTTAGCTAGCTGCGAAGAAAATAATACTCCTAAAATCGCCTTTTTAAAATGGAGGAAATATATTTTAGAAGTAACAGAAGTTATAGTAGTAGTAGCAGCAGTAGTAGATGTAGTATTAGTATTAGTAGTAGTTTTGGTGGTAGTAGTAGTAGTAGTAGTAGTAATAGTAGTAGTAGTAGTAGTAGTAGTAGTAAAATAATTAATCTTAGTAAAACTACAAAAGTAAATTATTAATAAAAAATTTTGTACTGAATAAAATTTATACATAAATATATATAAACAAGCAGTAATATTATAAAATACACAATGGTTAAATTACTAAAAAAGATTTTTCAAAATTTTGTCATAAAAAGCTTTGCTAAAAATGGACGTATGTGTGTGTGTGTGTGTGTTTGTGTGTGTATGTTTGTGTGAGTATGTTTGTGTGAGTATGTTTGTGTGTGTGTGCGTGTATTTAATCAGATTGAATAATATTAATAAGCAATATAAATTGATATAAATAATATTAATAATAATAATTAAATTAATTAAATTCAGAACCACTTTAGTTTTTGTGAAACAGCACAAAATATAAAAATATAAAATTCAATAAATAAACATTTTTAATGTAATTTCACCTATTTATTATATTATATTATTATCATTGTTAATGGAATTAATAAATTATTTTATCAATCAATTAATTAATTAGCATTTAAAGAAATAATAATAATAATATCTATTCAAATTTAAATCTATTTTTTGCTAACTATATCAAATAACGTCTAAAAATACTAAACAATAACATTTTTTTTATATATAATAATGATATCATACTATAGATATCATTAGTATAGCCCGGATATAAAAATAAGGATCGCTACCAGCGGAAAGCAGATGAAATGGGAGTTCGGGAAAGTTACCTCGCTTACCATACCATAAACAAAAATTCCCATCCCACTACAAAATTCTGAAGCAGGTACTTGTCGCTATTACAAATGGATACGAATAATAAATTAATTGCTTTATTAAAATAAAAATAAAATTATCATAGAATGGATTCCAATAACGATAATTTTTGTCATTATAACTCTTCATTTATTCATAATTTTGAAGATAAATTTTGCTCTAATTAATAAATAAATCAGAAAAATTCGTTTACAAATAAACAATATTAATGATTTATATTTTTTAAAATAATAAAATCAAACTAATTTCATAACATTAAACCTCGAATAAGTGAGCATATCTAAATTTCCCACTTTCAATTCAAAACGCAACAACCACAGCCACAATTAAAGGAACAAGTAGCGACCACAATAACGACGACGACAACGATATTTATAGAGAAAGGTTGACCATTACTTTATGATACCATAAATAATATATATATCTCTCTCTCTCTCTCTCTCTCTCTCTCTCTCTCTCTCTCTCTCTCTCTCTCTCTCTCTTATTGAGTAATACCATTATAATTACAAATAATTTTATTATAAGAATGATTTTATTATATATTTATTACTGTTTTCTAGTATTATCATTATATTAATTATTTTTATTCTCTCTCTCTCTCTTTTATTTATATATATTATATAGGTTATCAGTATTTTCATGTTTTATCATAGTTTATTCGCATTGCTATTAAAATTAAAAGACGTAAAAGCATTTTTTAATTATATATATATTTATTCATTTTATATTTGTATATTTACTTATGTGTTATTGATCGAACTATTTTTTCCAATTTAATATCAATTGTTGATTTTAATTTATTAACCCATCCGGAAATTTTAATTTATATTCGATTAATTAATTAAATATTTAGTTATTTATAGCTATTGTTATTGATTATCAAATAATAATCCTATGTTATAAAAAATAATACAATTTATTATATTTTGTTTCATTAATTCTTTAAATTTTTGTTTTAAAACATCAGTTTTTGAAATAGCTACTCGACCTGGCAAACGTTTATTTTAGACAGAACAGTTTTTAAAAAATTTATATCTGAACTAAATAAATCATCCAAAAATGTTAACGACTTTAATAAAATATATTATACATGTAACATGTGTTGTTGAAACAAGTAAATATTAAATGTATAATATTTTTTTAATTTTGTTTAGTGTAGCTTTGTCCGTTTCAGATACTCAGATACAGTCCTACGAATTTGTAATATAGTAATTAATTTTCAATAATTTAAAATCTTAATTTCTTTTCAATATTTCATTTCATTTCATTAAAATGTTAAATAAACATATATTAAATTATAAAATTTTAACAAATAATGTGTTTATATGTATTTTAAAGTCAACGCATATCACATTAGTGTAATTTTTCAGATTTTTTCGTGACTAATCTGAATTTAATTAGTGGGTTGCAACAGTTTAGCAGTCAATTGATTTTTAATTGTTTATTTAATAATAATAATAATTTAATAATAATAAAAATTATAATAATAATTCATAATAATAATTTGTTATTTAACACAGTGCCCTATGTATAGCAAAAATCTCATCTGAATTAAGTTTAAAATTTCGTAAATGCAGATTCATAATAAATAATTATGATAATAACTGCAGCCGGAATAATGAATTTATTCACTGATTCATCAGAAAATATATGATGATCTAGTGCTTCTTCTATCAATTAAATATAACTGAAAAAATATAATTATTTCAAAAGATTGTTACATCCCTTATGATGTCAATTATGTTATCTAACCTGACATCTTCTGAAAATTTTAAAAATTAGTGAATAAGCAAAATAATTTCATAATATTATAATTAATGATTATTATATTAGTAAAAAGCGTTTTGTCTCTTATGTAATATTTTTTTGATTTATTTATCAATAAATATTAGTTCATTCAATTTGTTTTCATGACTGTATTATGTTTGTTTTATAATAAATAATATTCATTTAATAATAAGCTTAAAAAGCCTACAAACATAGGCTAAATAGTTAACGAAATAATTTTAATATTTTTGTCAAAAAAAAATAAAAACTCTATTCTTATTTTTTAATAATATATATAAAATATTTAATTTTTAATAATACATTTTAAACACTAGATGCCAGAATTATTACTAAATCTTCTTTTTTCTCATAACGATTAATAATATGAAAAAAACATCATCAAATAATAAAAAAAAACTAATAATAATTGTTATTAATATTATTATAATCAAACATATTTCTGCACATATATTGGCATGAAACAAACAATCTACAATAAATTCTAGAAATTAGAAGAATAATTCCGTCAAATACAAAATCTAATATAAACCCATAACAAAACAAGAAAGGAAATAAATATATTTCTAGAAAGTATCACATGTGTGGTGATTTAGATTTTAATAAACTTTAAAATAAGAGCTTGTTTGTGGTGAAAATAATTGCATAAGTTATTTTTTTTGATGGAGTAGGTTTCGCCGCACTCGATTATAAAATTTGTGATAATACTTGAAAAAATTTAAATGTTATCCGAGGTTTTTTTTTAATCTTCTCTGTCTAGTATGTTGTTTGCAGTGATATAAATAAAAATTTTTTAAATTTGTAATTAGGAATTTTTATAAAAAATATGTAAAAAATATTTTTTTTAATTATTATTTGAATGTTAAACCAAAAACAGTTAGTTATTTAATGTTAATTGATATTTTAGCGACTAAAAAAATAATTTTTCATTTACTCTGGCGGTTTAATTACATTTTTTATTCGTAGATTGAAATAAAATGAAAATATTTAGAGTGAATGAGAAACAAACAGACAGACAGTCAGACAGACAAACAAACAAACAAACAGACAGACAGACAGACAGACAGACAAACAAACAAACAGACAGACAGACAAACAGACAGAGAGACAGACAGACAAAGAGACCGACTGGCAAACAGACAGAGAAA
>NW_008703570.1:13388178-13397003 GCF_000326865.2 Helobdella robusta
CGCATACACGCATACATACACTTGTATACATATACATACACATACATACAATTGTGGTATATAAGTATACTTACTAATATTTAAAAATGATTTATTGGTATAAGCATACACATACAAGAATACAAGAAATACAAATACGTATACATACATACACATATAAACAAACACTCACACGCGCATATGCATATATACAAACAAATACAAACATATACAAATATATACAAACATAAGCAAACAAACACATACAACGCTTTAACAACATCAATTCCCTCTTGCTCGCTCATTCTGTTGGCTGCAATTGTAATATTTTGGAAATGTTTGAGCCTGAAGAAGATAGAGAGAGAGAGAGATGAAATAAAAGAGAGAGAAGGAGGTGGAAAAGAGAGATAAGGATGATAAAAAGAAAGCGGATGATGAAGATGATGATGGTGGTGGCATCGTTGCTGATGCTTGCTAGCAGAAATTAAGGTAAAGAATAAAGGTGAATCGTTATTATTATTATTATCATTAGTTAGGTATTCCATATGGGTGAATATTCCAAGGCATCTGTATATTGGTATTTAGATAGGTTTATTATTAATGTGTAACAATACTCCTACATAATTGCTATTTAAAATGATATTATTTTGAATTTAAAATTAATTATAGTTAAAATAAATTATAGATAATAATCAAGAAGTATTGTTATAGATGTTGTACCACAAGCGATTTCCAGTATATCATAATATAAGGTTCGTTAAAGTATCATATTCTTGTTTCTATTTTAAATCTACTTTCTTTGTTATATCTACCATTATCAATTGTATTATTATAGTTTATTTTCAACTTATTTAAAATTTATCAGTAGATAAGTTTAAGACTATTAAATTACGTGATACAAGTTCTTATTTTAATCAATTAATTATTGTTAATGCAATTAGCACTATTATTACTAATAGATGTTTAGTTGTTTATATGTTTATTCTATCTGTATGTATGTATATTTGTTTAGTCTATCTGTATGTATGTTTAGGTGTTTATGGTTTAGTCTAATTGTATGTATGTATAATTGTATATATGTTTGGATGAATTGAAAAAATGAATTGAAACAATCTTTTTTTACTCAGCAAAATATCACTCTAACTTACTGTAACTGTATGTACATATGTCAGTATGTTGGTTTTGACTGTAAAAACCTTGCCTAGCCCATGTTTTTAAATTATGCTTAGAGCACTGTCTGCTACTTTCAATGATTTGTGTTGGTTCGTTTATTTATTATAACTAATTTAACTACAAATGTTACTACTACTGCTACTACAGCTGCTACTGCCGCTGCTTCCACTACTACTACTTTTACTAGTGCTACCACTACTACCACCACTACTACTACTACTACTACTACTACTACTACTACTACTACTACTACTACTACTACAAATAATAATAATAATAACAGAGAATAAATCTTTTATCTGAGAAGTTATTATTATTATATGACACGACAAGTGTTGTTATTGACAACACTGTTTAAAGTAACGTAAGTGTCTTTATTGTTATTTTTGTTGCTGCTGTTGTTGATGATGTTCGTGTTGTTGTTGTTGATGATGATGTTGTTTTAGCTGATGTTGTTGGAGTTGTTGTTGCGGACTTTGTTGTTGTCGGTGCTGCTATATGTTGTTGTTATCTTTTTATGGTATCATAATAATCGGTAGTTGACCTTGTTCTAGGGGTTATAGTTGTCGCTGTGTTTCTCGATTTTGTAATTTTGTTGTTAATTTCGTCGTCGTTGTTAATGTTTTTCAATCTCATTGTTGTTGCTAATGTTGTTTAATGTCATTGTTGCTACTGTTGTTGTTGTTGTTTAATGTCACTGTTGTTGTTGTTAATGTTGTTTAGCGTCATTCTTGACAACTGCCAGACTCCATTGTTTATCGCCTCGTTCAGAAGTCATAAAAGTCAATTCTGACACATCCAACAACCACAACATTAAACAACAACAATAACATTAAACCAAAACAATAACAACAACAACAACAGTAATAATAATAATTTTAAAACAACAATGATAAAAAATGATTATGATAATGATGAGGGAGTGAATTAGTGTTATAACAACAAACTTAGAATAGAAACTATATAATACACGTGTGTATATGTATTTTTACTTTTAGGCACAAACGTACAAACGCATACATACAAACATAAATATATACATACATACATACACATACATACACATACATACACGCATACATGCATACAAACAGATACACATACGTACGTACGTACAAACAAGCATACATCCATACACGTATGCTTGCATACATTCATACAGAGCATTCGTTATCTTCGAAGATTATTACCATCACTTGAATTTCTAGAATTTTCCTCTCTTCCATGTAATATGACACTAAGTAAATAAGGATTTCTAGCTGGTAGAAGAAAGCACACACCTACAAACACAAACATATGCAAACATACAAAAACGCATGCAAACATAAAAAGTACAAACAGAAAACACACACACTCATTCGAACATACAAACAAACAGACAAATAAACAAATGAATAAATAGACAATAATGTACACATACTTAACGAATATAAACAAATAAAAATCAATAAACCTACATATACACAGTAAAAACATACATACACACACATACATACATAAACACACACATATGTACGCACAAACAAACCTGCAACAACAAAGCATAAAAAGAAAATGCAATCTATAATTATAACTTATTTAACTAATTTTTTCTCCGATTATCTTCGCACGTGCGTACATACACACACGCACACACACGTACGTACATACATACATACATACATACATACATACATACATACATACATACATACAAACATACAAACATACATACACACTTACACGCACGCATTCATAAATACACACACAGACATACCTACATTCATTGTACTATGTAATTATCAATATAGTGAGATGTTTGATGTGATAGGAAGCTTAAAATACTGCTTAGCCAGTAATTAAAACATTACGTTACATTATAGTTTATTATTCGTAGATAGTATTTATACTACATAAATACTATCTCTACTTTACTTCATCCTATCATTATCTTAGTTTTGGAAATAATGTTAATAATAATAATTATTATTATCATTATTATTATTATTACCATAATTATTATTTATATTAATATAATTATAACATTTAAACAAAAAAAAGTTGCTGGAAATAATGATAATAATAATAATAATTATTATTATTATTATCATTATTATTATTAAGTTGCTGGGAATAATGATAATAATAATATTATTATCATCATTATTATTATTAATATAATTATAACATAAATATAACATTTAAACAAAAAAGTTGCATCTAAAGTTATTCGTCATTTTATTATGAAATAATTTCTTTCAATTAAACTGATTGGACTGGCGAATGTAGGGATGAATGCCGACGACCCGACAGACAAGGATAGTCTGACAAGTTTGAATGAAGCCTGATGGCGCGCAAGCCAATGTTAGCCCGCGAATTTAAACGAATCTAAATAATATTTGCCATTCACAGTAGAGAAGAATTGCTAATACAACCTTACATTATTTTACTTCTCTTTAATCTAGTACTACTTCTTATATTCATACATGCCGCAGCGAAGGAAATAAAGAGAGCCTTTCTAAAGTAAACTCATAAGAAGCGCTATACAAATTCTACAATACAATACAATTCTTATTTGCCATGTTTTACACCTTGCATGTTGTTACATTTTCTTCGCTGGACAGAGTTTGATGTACAGAATATAAAAACACCGGATAAACTAAGTAGAATTCACAATTCACGTCTTTAAAAATAAAAACCCCCAAACTTGCCACTATCCCCCCTATACAAGTATATAGGTGTGCAAACTTAGGCCCCTACTATCTTTCCCGGTGCATATGAGTCTTGGTTTACAGTATAGCTCTAATTTACCGTGTTGGCCTATGGCAGTTCGTACATAATAAACTAAAATATCGAAATTAAAAATAATTTCCCGTCAATCAACTTCTGTGTCGTCGTTTTTCTAAGCCTTATTTTAAAATTTGGAATTTTTTTAAAAATAAGCGAAAAATTGTTAAACATCGTTAAACATTCATTGTTAAGCGTTGTTAAACAAGATGTCTCTAGGTGCCTCAATTATGCAATCATTGTTTATACAATACCTTTTGTTTTCACCTCTCTCTCTCTTCAACTCTCTCTCTTCAACTCTCTCTCTCTCTTTATATGTTACAAACATAAATAATGCAAACAAACATACATTTATCGATACATAAATACACACTATAAATCATACAGTATTATATATAAACATGTTAATAAACATAATCAATATACATATATATAATGTATATACATATATAATGTATATGTATATATATATACATATGTATATATATAATATACATATGTATATGTGTAATCTTTTGTTTACGCTCATGTTCCGGTCAGCTATTGGGCAGGCATGCCTGGCTGTTGGCTGGCTGGCTGGCTGGCTGGTTGTTGGTGGATCATTATACAGCTGCTGCTGCTGCTGAGGCTGAAGCTGATGAGGAAAAGATGATGATGAGTAGTAGTAGGATGATTAGTATTATGATGATGATGATGAGAAGGATGATGATGATGATGAGTAGGGTGATGATGATGATGATGATGATGAATAGCAAGATGATTAGTATTATGATGATATAATAAATCTTGATGATGATGATGATTAGTGATAGGATGATGATGATGGTTATTAGTAATATGATGATGATTAGTAATATGATGATGATACGTAATATGATTAGTAATATTGTATGATGATGATGATAATGATGATAAGGATGATGATGGGGGTGCCTAAGATTATGTCTCAAGCCAAAAAATCAAATCATTTTCATTCAATCAAACAAAACAAGGAGTATGAATGATTCGGAGAACAAAAAAAAAATATTTAATTTAATTTAAATCTCGTGAACTTCAAATAACATTTCAATACCCTGATAACAAACCTAATATAACGAGATTAATATATATTTTGTAATAAAATAACCTGACCATACACAAATCAGAATATATCAATGAAATATTATTAATGGAATTAAATTTTAGTTTTAGCTGTAACAGTTGTTGTTTATGATGATTGATTTGAGGAAGATACGTAAGATGATGGCTAACGCTCTATACTATTCACCAAATTTTCAAGGTATTCTTGTAGTTTCCACCATAAGACTAAGAATTACGATGAGTTTATTGAGTGATGGGGCTAATGATAATGCTAGGCGGATGGTGACGTGTAAAATACTTAGTAAATGAATCAATTTACTTCGAATCAATTGATTCAATTTAAATGAAAAGTTAACTTATTTGTTTAATTTTGTACTACTGCCTTGCATGCTGTAACGGTCTCTGAGTCTGTCAGATCCAAATTTGTAAAGAATAATACCTGTATGCGCTATATAAATGCATCCATAATGAAAATAATAATGAAGAGCAGAAACAAATGTACAGTGGATTAAGGTATTTGCATCGCTTATAAGGTATTAACACCCAAATATAAAATACAATCTGATGTTTGGTGTCTCTTTATTTACAGTATGTTTGTATGATTGTTTAATTGTCAGTCTGTATGTGTGTTGTATGTTGTATTTGTTTGTATCCATGTTTGAGTGTATATTATACGTATGTGTGTATGTGTGTGTGTGTGTGTGTATGGGATTGTGTATTTGTAGCGTAGACATCTTGATGTATTAGGCTAATACATCATGATGTCTCTGGTTTGTAGGTATGTATGTGATTGTAGACGTAGAGATATAGTTGCATTTCAAAGTATTTGCATTAAACTTTACATATCCAGACTCTGAATGTTTGTTTATTTTTGTTTATTACTTTTGTTTATTGTTGTTGCTCACGTGTTTATACAAATGAGATAGATTGATTGATAGATAGATAAGAGATAGATAGATAGAAAGTGATACGGAATGTATGATATCTACATGTTACAGATGAGTGAAAGATTGAATGTATGGTATCTTCTACATGGTAAGAAATTATAGATAGATAAAAAGATTGTATGATACGTTCATGATACTAATAAGAAATAGATTGATTGATTGGTATGATACATGATACATGATACAAAATAACAATTGATACATAGATTGTTTAATATCTACTTGAGAGAAGGTTAATTTTATATACAAGATACAATTTAGAAAATAGATGAATTAAATGCATATCAGCCTGATACTAATTGTATGATTGTACAACATGATATCATGATATCAGCATGATATAAATGAAGAAAAGATAGATCGTATATCTATTTATTTTGTGTTAGGGGTTTGCTTACTTTACGACCCATCAGATTTGAACTTAATTATTACATTTGCTCATTAAGAGCCGATGTCAGATTTGAATCACTATCACTTCATTCTTTTATCTGCTTCGTTCTCTCATTTATTCTATCATCATTCTTTCGTTCGTTCGTTTGTTTGTTTGTTCGTTCGTTCGTTTGTTTGTTCGTTCGTTCGTTCAATCGTTCACTAGACCGATTTTTATAAGCTTATTTGTTTGCACGGTTGTTGATTATTTATTTAATTTTTTCTTTCGTTTCTATTTCTATTTTATTTTCTTATATTTAGATATTCAGATATTCGCTATATTTATTTACGAAACTCGTTCCACTACTCATTAAATCAATTATTCTTTCATTCATTCGTTCGTTCGTTCGTTCATTCATTCGTTCGTTCATTCATTTATTTGCTCACTCGTTCATTAGTTTGATTGTTTTTGCATTCACTTATTTATTTCGTACTAATTTATTTACCTGTATTTTTCTTTATCAATCCATATATTTAGTCATTCATAGAATCAGTATTACAAACACTCACTCATTCATTCATCCATTCATCTATCTCTCCATCCAACCATTCATTCATTCACCCAATTATCTTATCATTCATTTTTTTGCCATTCATTCATTCAATCATTCTTTCATTCATTCAGTCATTCATTCACTCCCTCCCTCACCTATTCAGTGAACCATGCTGACTGATGCGTTCAAGAATTGAAATATCAAAGGAGGAATGTATGTAAGCAGGAAGAGATAAGACACGTTAATGTGTGTACGTATGTATGTATGCCTATGCCTACACACACACTCACAAACACTCACACACACACACGCGCACACACGCACCACACACACACACACACACACACACACACATATATATATATATATATATATATATATATATGTATACACACATACATTCATACTTACACACACATACATTCATACTTACACACACATACATACATTCATACAAATTTATTCACACGTACGCACATGCACAAACACAAACGTACGTGCTTATCTTTATTTCAAACGCCCACTTTCCATTATAATTGTTTTGATGATGCCCACTGCAGTTTTCTGTATGTACGTGTGTGTCTGTGCGCGCGCGCGCGCGTGTGTGTGTGTGTGTGTGCATGTAAGTATGTGTATGAGTGTGTATGTATGTATGTGTTTGTTTATATGTGTTTATGTTTTTGTGTGTGTATATGAGTGTGTGTTCATATGAGTGTATGTGTGTATTGTAATTATTAATTAATTAAAACTTCTGTATATATCACAATATGTTAGCTTATTCTGCTATAAATATATGCTCATATGTTGTATATGCATATGTAAATACGTGTTTTGTGTGTGCGTGTGTGCGTGAACAAGGATAGAAAGAGAGTGAAAGGATGTGCTCTAGATTTGAATGAATAAACGAAGATCGAACTAATTGAACCATGTATAAATGATGCATGCATGCATACCTGTCAGTCAGTGAATTCATGCATGTCTTATTGGCTGTGACACCTCTTTGTGGGCGGGCCTAATCAATCCAGGTGGGGATAGTACGTACATACACCTATATATATTTCATATAGGTATATATATATATACATTATATATATAAACTATACAAATATAATAAATATATTAAACTCTATATAATATATATATATATATTATGTATACATATATATATATATATAAGAATACATATAAACACACATACTAACATGTCTATATATATATTAGTGCGTGCGTGTGTGTGTATATATACATAAATGTATATATGCAATGTGTTTCACATGTGGTTGGAATAAATGCCATTGGCAAGTGAGTTTATAAGCAATGGTTTTTTTTTCTAAAGGTTTCTTTGAAATTAGTTTCTATCTATTCAAATTTTATTCACCTATATGATGTTCTCTCTGTAATTTTCGTAATAAAATAATTATTGAATTTAATTGATAAATTGAGGTAAGATGTGAACAACATTTTTGCAAAAAGTTTTTATTTTTATTATATCCGTATTTTGTATCATTATTGTTATTATTATTAGTAGTAGTAGTAGTTGCTGTTGTTGTTGTTGTACGATTATTACTAATAATTTTTTGTATTGTAATATTGCTACATGTATGCATGTGTATGTATGTATGTGTGTGTGTGTGTGTGTGTGTGTGTGTGTGTGTGTGTGTGTGTGTGGGAGAGGGGTTTAGTTTGTGTGCGTGCGTGTGTGTGTGTTTGTATGTATATTATGATTTTGTATTTGCCAAAATCATTATCCGATATTTATATCATTTACATAAGCAGCTTTATTCTTTATTGATATTTATGCTTTCATATTGAAACATAGTCATACAGACATACATACATACGGACGGTTTATTGTGTTATTTTGCTGAAAAAAAGATTGTTTCAATTCAATACATACATACATACATACATACATGCATACATACATACATACACACACACATGTACACACACACAA
>NW_008703570.1:13403884-13413266 GCF_000326865.2 Helobdella robusta
CAGCCACTCAATCTTTCCATTAAATCTCGCAATGACGTCATCAACATCCAAGATGGCGAAGTATTTCCGGTTTTGGATCTAAGCAACAAATCGCTAAACAGCAATTCAAGTGATAACAACAACAACAACTGCAACGTCATTCACACTAACAACAACAACAACATCCACAGCTTAAACATGAACAGTGAAACTTCCAATGAGCCAAATATTTTAATTATAGTAACAAACAACAACAACAACGACAACATCAACAACAACAACAACAATGTTAACAACAACAACAACAATTTATTGCAGTTATCATCACCGATATCTAATGATGACAATAATAGCAGTAGCATCAACAACAACAACCTTCCAACATGCAATGAAAATAATACACAGCTTATGGAAATCCCAGATATAAACAACAACAATGACGACAATGACGTCATTAAAAGTGTAAACAACAACAACATTATGAACAATGTAAACAACAACGACGGCACAAACAAGAACATCAGTTCGATTCTTCTGACGCCAACATCTCCGCAAACTCATAGCAGCAGCAGCAGCAACAACAACAACAGCAGCAACAACAACAACAACAACAACATTGTAAGCAGCAAAAGCAACAGTGACATCATGGACATAGATGACGTCACCAACAACAAACGAACAGACCAGGAGAGCATAGAACAAAAACTCCATCAATGTCGAAAGGTGATTTAGTTTCTTTCTGTTCATATTTTACTATCTTGTCTATTTGTGTGTGTGTGTGCATGTGTGTGTGTGTTTGTTTGTGTGTGTGTGTGTGTATAATGATAAAAATATAACAATTGTTATATTGATTAATTTAAAAATTTCATCCCCAATGATTGTTAATATCAGTTGTTGTCGTTATTATTAAACAGAGGATGTTGAAGAAATCGCCGAGAACTCGTCAAAGTACTAGCGAATTCAAATCAGAGACGCCATCTTCCTCCTTAACATCATCATCATCATCATCACCATCATCATCGCCATCATCATCATCATCATCTTCACCATCTTCGTCGTCGTCGTCATCAGCAAGGTCGTCGCTTTTTCATTGCGATCTATGCGAAAAGGTCTTCAAGAAGCAGAGTTCTCTAACAAGGCACAAATACGAACACTCTGGTGAGTATGATTAGTATTTTAAGCTCTAGGATTAGGGTGTGTGTGGTGATGATGAGGAAATCATCATCATTATTCTCATCTTTCTTTTCATCCTCATCATCTGGCCATCGTCATCATGGTCTTTATTATCTCCATCATCATCATAATCCTCTTTTCTCATCATCATCAAAATTACCATCATCACTACCACCATCATCATCGTCTGATCACAACTTTCCCGCCAAAAAACACCAACCAACATCACTACCACCACCATCATCATCATTATCATCATCATCGTCTGATCACAACTTTCCCGCCAAAAAACACCAACCAATCAGGCAAGCGTCCATTTACGTGTCACGTGTGCTCGAAGGCCTTCAAACACAAGCACCACCTGGTGGAACATTCCAGACTGCACAGTGGAGAAAAACCTTTCCGATGCACCGTCTGCTGCAAGTCTTTCAGTCACTCCGGATCATTCAGTCAGCATACTAATAATAGGCACAAGGGCTGCCTTGGAGATTAATTGGATTGGTTGGATGGTTGGTTGGTTGTTTGGTTGGATGGTTGGATGGATGGTTGGATGGATGGTTGGATGGATGGTTGGTTGGTTGGTCGATCAGTTGGTTGGTTGGTTGGTGATTGGATGTATAATCGTTTTGTTATTTAGCTTGTTGATAGGTTGATTGTTTAGTTAGTTAGTTATCTGGTTGGCTGATTGGTTTAATAGTCGGACGGTTGATGAACGACAGATTTGCAGTTGAATCATTTTTATTAATGTTGAAATGTTGAAAGCACTTTGAATTTAAAAACTATAATTTTGCGGGTTTTATGAAACAATTAAAAACTAATTCTACTAGATAAAAAATTTTCTATTTTACCGAACTCTTACTTAAGGAAATTCTGCCAGAAATATGCATTTAACGAACATTGTATATAAACACTGTGTAATATATAACATGTTGTATTTTGTTCATGTTTATAAAATTGTGTATGTACGAGTATGTATGCGCGTGTATGTGTACGTATGTATGTGTGTGTGTGGTGTGGGTGTGTGTATGTATGTAGGCATGTGTGTGTATGTACATAAGCATGTATAGATTGTATGTTTCATTAACAAAAAGAGTATTACTTAATTGTATAACATTAGTATATGTAGTTTGTCCAAATTGTTTATGTTAGTATTGATGTTTTTCCTATACAAAGTAACACAAAGTAGCATAACTAGAGTTATACAAAGTACATGTATAAGTATGTATTTTTTAAACAACGCATGTTTTACTGCTAAAATATGGATGAGAAAAATTTTTGATGTATCAAGGTATTATTGTTATTAAAGAGAGTATTATTTTTGTTAAATATACAGTGTATGTGTATGTACGCTTGCATGCATGCATGTGTGTGTGTATGTGTGTTTATGTATGTGTATGTATGTCTGTCTGTATGTTTGTTTGTCCGTGTGAATGTTCATATGTGTATGTAAATAAATGTACGCTTAGATACAAGTTAAGCATAAAAACGTATTGTTATAAACGCGGGAATGATAGAGTAGCGTTATATTTGTTATTTTAATTATCATCTACCTATGCTATATTTGTAATCTTTGGGAAGGTTGTAAAATTGTGTCGGCTATGAATAGCCTGTCTAAGGCAGTTGAGGTTCGAGGTGAAGTTGTTAATGGGATTTATTTAGTTATATGGATTAATTTATTGTTTCTGTTATTGCTGGTATTCAAATAGACGTTCAAGTTAGCTTGCAATGGGAAGAAGTTGTGTTCATTTATCTGAAATCTTGATAAACGAACCCTTGGAAGATAAAACATTGGTGTTTGAAATATAGGGATTATTGAAGCTGTAACATTGGTGTTGGTAGTACGAAGTCAAGGAGTTACAACGGTATTGTTTTGAATTTTTGTGAATATTTGTGTTTATTATATACAACTTGTATCAAAAACATTGTATGTGTGTTTTTTTTCTTCAATTTTTCTTTTTATAACTATTTATTCGTTAAGCAGTTTTCCTAAGATCTCATCGTGTATTTATACGAAACAAAGTACCAAAAACATTTGCGTTTTTGGTTCTTTTGTTTACTTTTATTCATTTTTGCACTTTAATTTATAATATTCATTGGTTTTTCAGTGTTATGTTATTGATTTGATGCCCGTGTGTGTGTGTGTGTGTGTGTGTGTGTTCGTAAATTAGATTCGATGAATGAATGAAAGAACGACTAACTGAATGAATAGATGGTTTAACGGGTGAATGAATGAATGAATTGATCCAAGAGTCATCATGTGAAAAATTGAGCATGTGAATGCTTTTTATTTTAATTTAATTATTTCAATTTAATTTAATTAATTTTTTTATTTTTCGGTGTTTCTTCATTTCTTCATGACAATCTTTACCGCAAAAGTATTACAAACAAACGAACGATCGAACGTGTTCACGCTATGAACCAAACTTTAAACAACATCGCGTTCTTACTTTTTATGTTAACAATTTTTGTTGAAACATTTTTTTTCAATAAAACTTCAGTAAATAAACTAAAGAAAAAAAATACAATGAATAATAATAAATTTTTTTTCTCAATAAACAGTTTTTTCTTGTTTAACATATTTGCTGGATTGTTTAAGCATAACGGGAAAAATTTATATAAAATAGTATTTAAAAACCTGTGTATATATGAAATACTATTTTCAAGTATTTATTTACTAGCTCATTCTTTCATTTATTCGTTTATTCATTCATTCATTAATTCATTCATTCATTTTTAAAATGCTGAAATTGACAATATTCTATTTTTATTACCAAAGTTGCTTAGACGGGAGGGGAACTTTTAAATAGGATGACTTATCTCATGTATTACTTTTATTTTTCATTCTTACTTTCTCTCTCACACACACTCACAAACACACACACACATACACGCACGCATACACATTCACAGGCACATAAACACACACGCACGCACACGCACCGACACACAAATACAGATCAACATTTACAATGCAATAAACCTTTTGAATGTTTTTTATTATTATGTAATGATACTAAGCTTGTAAGCTTGTTAGGTGCTAATGATAAGTCGTTTATTCATGCCTATATTATTATTATTATATTATTATATTAATTAATAATATTAATATTATTATTATTATTACTATCATAAGTTTTTGTTTTTATTATTGTAATTTTTTATCAAAAATTCGAAAAAAAAAAAGTAAACCAAATGGAAAAGTGTCTTATTAAGAAGTGGCTTGTAATCATAATCGTTCCTTCGTCATCATAAACAGCGCTAACATCATCATCATCACTAACATATCATCATCCTCAATATCATCATCAATATCATCATAAATATCATCACCATCAATATTATCACCATCATCACCACCATCATCATCATCAATATCATCATTATCATCATCGTCATCATCATCACAGATGATGATGATGACGATGATGAGTAATAATTCTTATTGATCATCATCAATATCACCATCATCGTCATCATCATCATCATCAATATCATCATCATCATCATTTTATTAATAAATTATCTTCGTCCCCTATTACGTAATTATCATAACCAATCATCACAATTGTTAACTTATTATTATTTATTTATTTATTATTAATATAAAAATATAATCTGGAAAAAGCTGATTTTATTATCATCATTATTATATTATCATCGTATGAACAAACAACGAACGAACGAACGAACGATTATTATTATTCTCATAAATGCACAATCATAATGATCAACTCGCTAGAAAACTTATCAAACATAAGAAGAATCATAAAAATATAGTAACCATAGTATTATAACGTGACATAATTAATCAAATAATTAATTAGATTAATTATTGTTTAGTAATAATTATCGGTGTTATAATATTAACGACAATTGCGTAATAAGTTAATAATATTTCAAAAATTTGATAATTTTAATTAGTTAATTTAATTGACGAATTCATTTATTCTTCCTCCTCTTCCTCATCTTCTTCCTCTTCTTCAGCTTCCTTTTCCGGTTCCTTCTCCTCCTCTCCTTCCTTGTGTTGTTTCGGCTGACTCCAATCTGGCTTTTTGTCCTGTGTGTGTGTGTGTGTGTTTGGTTGGTTGGTTAGTTGGATGGTTGGTTGTTTGGTTGGATGGTTAGATGGTTGGTTGGTTGGCTGGTTGACTGAATGGTTGGATAGTTGGTTGGTTGGTTGATTAGTTGGATGGTTGGTTGGCTGGCTGGCTGGTTGTTTGGATGGTTGGTTAGGCGGTTGGCTGGTTGGTTGGTTGTTTGAAAAGTTAGTTGACTGGTTGGTTGATTGGTTAAAAACAACAATAATATCAACAACAATGTCAACATCAAGAACAATATCAACAATATTAACAACAACGTCAACAACGTCAACAACAACATCAACAACAACGTCAACAACAACAACAACCTTCTCTTCGTCTTTCGTTTCGACGGCAAACTTAGATTGGCCGGTTGATTTCAACGTCGCAGTAAGCATCTGCTTCTTCTTCGGTTTATCGAGATCGAATTTCGTGCTGGTGTGAATTTCGTTTTCATTCATTCATTCATTCATTCGTTGGTTCGTTGGTTCGTTCGTTCATTCATTCATTCATTCATTCATTCATTCATTCATTCATTCATTCATTCATTCATTCATTCATTCATTCATTCATTCAGTCATTGATTGATTGATTGATTGATTCATTCATTCATTCATTCATTCATCCATCTTACTGGGCTTTGGCAACTTTCTTCAGCATGGGTTTCGAACTTTTTGCATTGTTAAACGTTGAATATGTAATAAAATTTTAAAAAAATTAGACAAATAAACAAATATTTTATTAAATCTGAATAAATAAATAAATAAATAAATGTATAAATTATTCATAATTATATTAGTAAACAAGTAACAACAACAACAAAATCATCGTTAACAACAACATGATCAACAACAACATCAACAGCAACATCAACATCAACAACAACAACATCAACAACAACATCAACAACAACATCATCAACAACATCATCATCAACATCATCATCAACAACAACAACAACATCAACAACATCATCATCAACATCATCAACAACAACAACAACAACAACATCCTCATCAACAACAACAACAACATCAACAACAACAACACTAACAATTTTCCTTTGATATCATTTACTTTGATATTCAGCTCGTTGATCTAATTGTTTGTTGTTGAAAAAAAAATAGAAAAAATTATGGTTGGCGAGTACTATGAAAATTCTATGAAAAGGGTCAGACCAAATAAAATTAATTGACGATAGCTTAAAATATTTTAAAAAAACCAGTGGGAAAATTTCAAATAATAACCCAAATAATAATAATTAAATGACGATAGCTTGAAATATTAAAAAAAAACCAGTGGGAAAATTTCAAATAATAACCCAAATAATAATAATAATTAAAATAATAATAATAATATTAATAATAATAATTTACTTCTTCCGTCTGTCTGCCAAGCCTGCACTCCCAATCATACTTCTCTTCCTCAAGCCTGGCGACAATGGCGTGTAGTTCTTTGACTTTTTGTTCGAGGGCCTCTGTGTGGTTGTGGTGGTCGTGGAGGAGATGAAGTGGTTGTGGTGATGATGGAGTGATTGCAGTGGTGATGAGGTGGCTGTGGTGGTGACGATGATGATGTAGTTGTGGTGGTGATGAGGTGATTGTGGTGGTAAAACGATGATGGTGATGATGATGATGAGAAAGAAGAGGAAAAAAATTTGAGGGCAATAAGGAGGATGGCGATTGTGCTCCCTATTAGTGATGATAATGATTCGATGATAAAAAAGATGATGGTGGTAGCTCTAATAGTAATGATGGTGGTGATGATGGTGGTGGTGATAAAGATGACGTCATCATCACCGACGTTGATTGAGACCAGCAAGTTCCAGCTTGGGAACCCTGGACTCGACCGCCTTCTTCTTCTCTTCCGCTTCCTTCTCCTGCTGCTTCTTCAACTCCTCGGCAGCTTTTTGCATGATCAGTTGCTGTTTCAATGATGATTATGACGATAATGATGAAATGATGGTAATTATGATGACGATGATGATGACGACGATGATGAAGGTGATGATGGTAACAATGGTTAAGATGATGTATGTTTTGTTTACTATAGAATTCTACCAAATTTGACATTGTGTATTTAAACTTCCAAATAAGGCTGGAGCCCATGCCAAATTTCGGTACAGCTCTAGTTTACAATAACACGGCTTGAACAACAACACAACACAACTACTTCAACAACAACTATAATAACAACTCCAACAAAAACAACAACACAACAACTTCAACAACAACACAACAACTTCAACAACACCACAACAAAAACACGGCAACAAAAACAACAAAACGAACCTTAAGCAACTTTTTCTTCTCAGGAGTCAAACTGATCCCCTTCTTTTTCTTGGCTTGTTTCTAAAAACAGAAAAAAAAACTTGATTACGTCATCAAAGTCATAATGACATCATCATCACTATCATCATCATCAACAATAACGACATCATTATCATAACTCGTCAGCGACATAACTTATAAATATCCATCATCATTTTCATTATAATCAAATCAATCATAATCATTCTAATATTCTGATCGCAGTCTTCATCATCGTCGTCATTATCATCCTCTTTTTCTTCATCATCATCGTCGTCGTCTTCATCATCGTTATCACTCATCTTTATAAGAACGTAAAAAAAAGAGCAAAACACGCCATGTTTATTGTTTGGGAGTATAAGTTTGATTCTTTCATCGCCAGCTATGCCAAGCAGCTCAAACTTAAAACGCTTTCAAAACGCAACGAATACTCCCTTTCTCTCTCTCTGTTCCTTTCCCTCTTTCTTTCCCTTTCTCTCTCTCCCTCTCTTTCTTTCTCTCTTTCTCCATTTCTCTTTTCCAATATTTTCTGATTTTTTGGAAATTTTTTCCTAGTAAAAATTGTTTTTGAAAAATAAATCGAAAAAAAAGTGAAACTCACGGCAGGAGGCCTGCGAAAAAAAAATATTTTAAAAATGAATTTTAATTATTATTTATCAAAAAATTATTAATTTATTTATTCATTTATTATACATTAAAAATTATATCTAAAAATTAATTACGCTAGCAAATTTAAAGATATTTTTGAGACATGTTACTGATATCTTTTTTAAAATAATTACTTTTATCAGTTTTTTCATCTTTATGATTATTATTATTATTATTATTATTATAATTATAATTATTATTATTATTAATAGATTAAATAGGATTTTATAATTATTTCATTATTAATATTTGGTATTTGGAGTTAGAAAATAAAAGGATGTTCCCATTAATAAAAATTCTCTCTTAATTAATTTAAAAATATTTATTAGCCAAACGCTAACAAATGGCGCGTGTAGATTAAGTTAAAAAACACACCATACGCATACTACGTAAGTTAGGCTGGAACGACTTTGCATTTGAACACGCTCACTGCAACAACAAAAAGACCAGACACCTTAGCCGTTATGCCCTCTGGCTCCATATAGTAACACTACAATGCTATATAATATAATGCTATGATATTTTTTTTATTTGTCAATAAAATTTATGTTGTTTTTTTTATTTTTCTTCTTTTTGTGTGTAAACCAGTATGTTAAATAAATTTTTTTGTCATTAAAATTGACAAAATTACCAGAATACTCAAGCTCTCAAAAACTCAAAAAACCACATATTTGCGCAAGCAAGTAACTTAAATTAAAATATTCAAATATCGAAATACTCCAAACGCATTGAAAAATAGTAGTTACACCGTACATACCAACAACCACAACTCACATGTTTAGTATCTGATGTAGAGAAGGATTTTCTGGAAACTGAAAATTGTAATAATAATTGTAATTGTAGTAATTATTATTAATTAATTATTTTTAATAATAATTAAAAATTAATTGAAATAATTAAAAGTTTATTTACAAATTAAATAAATTAAACTCCAAAATGAGAAAAACGGAAAGGGTTCACACGCCGCACGAGCAAGACACACACACACACATCACACTGCACACACACACACCACACTACACACACACTCGCACACACACACGCACGCACGCATTTAAGCAACCAGATAATTCTACAAAGTTTGACAACAGTTTATAAAATACATCAACTGAATCAAATAAATCACTTTTTTCAGATAATTATGGTCGGCATATAATTTTGTAGCTCTATGATAATAAACTCAGATATCTATTT
>NW_008703570.1:13413355-13414761 GCF_000326865.2 Helobdella robusta
ACCTTACGACGCGCCAACGTATTTGCATGTATCAAACTCATTCATATTCACCAAAGACTATGAGCTTCAGACAGACAACATCGCATTCGAACCAGGTCTGCGCGTCATAACAAACACGAAACAAAACACACGGCGCTCCTACTGTCTGAGCTATCTCAACTAATTCCAATATCTCCATTGAGAATTTTATCAATGAAATTTTCAATTAATTATTAACTATCGAATTAAAAGCTGAAATATTTTAAATGTAACGACAAACCGGACAAATGTAATTACAAAATTTAAAAAATGGACAAGTTTTTTAGACGCTCCAATCCAGGCAGTCAGAATTTAATTATTTTTTCATCTAACTATTTGAAAAACCATAAAACGCTTTGATAAAAATGAAAATTATATCACGTAAACTGTGTCAAAATTAGAAAAATTTTATTCTATAAAAAAAATTAAGAAATGAAATCATTGACGGATACTAACAAAATTACTGGATTAGTAATTAATACTAATCAAATGCAGTATTGGATACTAAACAATTTTATCCCAAGTAAGCCAGGAATTAATGATGGTCTTTCAAGCTGAGCCTTCAACAAACCAAACAACTAATTCTTAAGCTATCTACATTTGTATGTATGTATGTGTGTATGTATGTATGTATGTATGTATGTATGTATGTATGTATGTATGTATGTATGTATGTATGTATGTATGTATGTATGTATGTATGTATGTATGTATGTATGTATGTATGTATGCATGTATGTATGTATGTATGTATGTATGTATGTATGTATGTATGTATGTATGTATATATGTATGAGTATACATACTTCTGTATGCGATTTCGGAGAGATGATGCTAAGAGAGAGAGAGAGAGAGAGTTATTTTTAACTTGCTTGAATGGAAACTTTTACTGCTGCAATTGTTGTTTTGCTGTTGTTGTTTGTTCATGTGTTGGTGTGTTGGTGTTGTTGTTGCTGTTGTTGTTATTTTCTATGTGTATACGTCTGTTTTAGCTTTTTTGTATGTGTGTGTTTGTTGCTATTGTTAATGATATTGATGCTATTTGTGTTCTGTTGGTGCTGTTGTTGTTGTTTGTGTTGTTGTTTGTGTTGTTGTTGTTTGTGTTGTTGTTGTTTGTGTTGTTGTTGTTTGTGTTGTTGTTGCTGTTTTATGATAAGTTTTCTGTTGGCGTTAGTTTTGAGTTAGTTGTTTGTAGTGGCTGTTGTTGTTGGAAGGAAATGTTGTAGATTGAATTGTTTGAGCTGCTGTAATCTTTTGTTGCTACTGCAAATGGGTTTAAAAATTTTTTTCAATGAAGTTTTTGCTGCGGGTTTTAATTCATGTTTGTGGATATTTTAATACGTTTCGTTTCGTTTTGGGATTGTTGTTAGTTCAGTCTGTCTCGATCG
>NW_008703570.1:13414811-13416451 GCF_000326865.2 Helobdella robusta
TATGATGATGATGAGGATGATGATGAGGAGAATGGTGATGATGATGATGACGGTTCTACAAATTAGTATATGCTAAAAATTGATTTATATATACAAACGGATACAGACACATGTTAAACACATGCGGTAAAGAAAAAGATAATGATGATGATGATGATGACGATAATGATTGTGACTATGGCGATGATTTAACATATTTTTAAATGTCCGAAAATTATCTCACCGAACATAGCGTAATGTTTACCGTGGTCTGTCTACCCATATTCTAAATTACAAAAATCCAACCATTGATGATAATATTCAGGAATATTTATACAGTAAAATAACTTAATGAATAATTTAATTTATATAATTTTTAATAGTTTGAATGCAGTAATATAAATGAAATCAATGTTGAAGTTTTTAATTTTTAATATGTCTGTAAGTCTCTGGTTCGTAAATTCATTCGTTTGTGTGTTTGTCTACCTACCTTTATGTCAGTCTGTTTATTTGTTCATTTTGTTCACCTGCTTGTTTGTCGTTCGTGTTTTCGTTTGTTTGTTTGTTTGCCTGTTTGTTTGTTTGTCGTTCTTTTTGATCGTTTGTATATTTGCCAGTTTGTTTGTTTGTTTTATTACAAATTTACACGTATAAGCCAGCAACTGACAAACCTTGAGATGATCACATTTATTAGAGTCCCAACATAATCCTTGATGAGAACTTCAAATCTCATTCTGTAATCAGCCGGTGCCCAACTCTTTCTGACCGTAGAAATCAGAAAACAAAATCAGTCATTGAAAACGAACGGTGGGTGAGCTTGGTTGATAGCATTCTATTTGAGTTGAAACACCTTTAAACCACACAACACAAAGAAAATAAACAAAAAACAATAATTTGAAAAACTTGAAATCTTAAAAATAATTCAATGCAGGCAAGAAATTGGGGATTGTTGATGCCAGACGGTGAACTGGAACAAGAGTAAAACTGTGTTTGTCTGTGCGATTGTGTGTCTGTCTATTAAACTTTTTGTCTGTCTGTTTGTTTGTCTGTCTGTCTATCTGTCTGTATGTTTGTTCACACATTAGTTCTTCCATTTGTTTAATCGTTTGTTCGCTCATATGTGTATGTTTTAGTTTGTTTGTATGGATTCATTTGGATATACGTCTGACTGTTTTTGTAAAATCTTAACAGTTTGTAAAGATATGTAAAGTTTTTACTTTTGTGATTTAATAACAAGTCGTATCTATTTTTCTTCAGCAAACATTGCATTTTATTGCCACATACATTTGATTTTATGCTTGTATGTGTGTCTTGAAAAGTGAGAAGAGGATATGTATTTACGTACGTACGTATGTATGTAGGTATGTATGTATGTATGTATGTATGTATGTATGTATGTATGTATGTATGTATGTATGTATGTATGTATGTATGTATGTATGTATGTATGTATGTATGTATGTATGTATGTATGTATGTATGTATGTATGTATGTATGTATGTATGTATGTATGTATGTATGTATGTATGTGTGTAAGTATGTATGTATGTATGTATGTATGTATGAGTATACATACTTCTGTATGCGATTTCGGAGAGATGATGCTAAGAGAGAGAGAGAGAGAGAGTTATTTTTAACTTGCTTGAATGGAAACTTTTAC
>NW_008703570.1:13416501-13417356 GCF_000326865.2 Helobdella robusta
CCATATGCATCGAGGTTCTCGGCCCGATGGACCCCAATACCCTTAAATTTCTTAAGGAAATAGGCAAAAAGATCAGTGTCAGATCAGGTGACAGCAGGGAACTGTTTTTTGCAACCAACCACATTTCGTGCTTGTTGCAGCGGTTCCTGCGTGTCTGTGTGCTTGAAAATATCCAACTGAATGCCGACATGTGCAATTAACGACAAATCAAAGTGTTGATCCATTCGTTACTTGATGTTTGACGGTTCAGTGTCACTCATCATGTTTTGGTTTTAACATACATACATACATACATACATACATACATACATACATACATACATACATACATACATACATACATACATACATGCATACGTACCGCAAATCGGGCCGCAAAAGTTGTTGTTGGAGCTCTAAAATACGATCATGTGTCTCCAATACTGAAGGAACTTCATTGGCTAACCGTCGGAAAAAGAGTGTTGTTCAAAATTTCAACAATTGTCTACAGGTCTATCAACGGTCTAGCTCTATCTTATTTGTCTGACAGGTTCAAAAAGAGATCTTCAAAAGCATCTGGAACACACTTGAGATCCGATGTTTCAAACCTGCTGTTGATCCCAACAACGAGTCTCCGTATAGGCTCTCGTAACATTGCTGTTTCTGGACCAACTGTTTGGAACAACCTGCCTGCTGCTCTCAGAAATCCGGACCTAAACCTGCGTGATTTCAAGAAGAAACTGAAAACTCATTTATTTTCATCGTAATGCATTACTGATCGATTCTTTCTGCTTAGTCGACATGTTCTAAATATTATTTCGTATTTTCGTTTTATTGAATCGATTACTTTTCTGTCTATGACCTAATTTTAATCCT
>NW_008703570.1:13417406-13422091 GCF_000326865.2 Helobdella robusta
CCGATCACAAGCGTCTAATTCATCATCGTCATCACCCTCTTCGTCATCATCAACAACATCAGCATCACCACCATCAACGTTATCATCATTTTATATCGAAATCGTAATCATCATCATCATTTTTATCATCATCATCATTATTCTTCCGTCATTGTCTTCTTTATCATTTCAGTTGCTGCTTGTACATCTCCAATCTGACATCGAATAGCTGAACAGCTAAAGGTTTATTTTTAATTTTTCAGAAATAATTTTTTTTTAATAAATTTGAATACAGTTTGAATGGACTTGAATAAATTTGAATAAATTTAAATAAATTTCGATGAATTTAAATGACTAAATAATTTTGAATGTTCAATAACCAAAATGATCTATCAGAATTTTAGATAATTATTAAGTATTTTTAATTCTAAATCAGCCCATAATTTTAAAAAACCAAAACCATATTTAAAAAGAGATGTCATTAACTATTTTTCAACACAAATTCAAACAAAAAATTTCGTTTTCGGCCGAACTTTTAGTGCAGAATTAATTTCAAAACCCGAACCCATTAAAAATTAAAAAAAAAAAAAATCTTTGTAGCGCTTTATTTTCTCAGCCTTCCTCCTCCCCATGTTCATTATATCTTTGTCATGTTTGTTAACAATCTTCATTGACCAAAGACAACCGCAGATTAATAAGCAGCAAAGAATAGCAACATCATCACCGACAAGAAGACTTTACAAACAAAGATTATGAATAGAACCAAGATATATTAATTAAACGAACCGGACCAAGCAAAATAAAGACACTTTGCACACACAGAGAATTGTAAAACTTTGAATATTCCCTAAATAAGCGGTGGTGACGTTTAAAATCGAAATAGGATCTATTTACGCTTCATCATGAACGCCAACGATTTCCTTATTAATTTTAATAGTTATAAAATTACAGTAAGGAATATTGAAAAGCTTAACCGTAAACTTTTAAAAGCTTAAAATTCGATAGATTTTATCAAGCATATATAATTAATATTGTTGTATTATGATATTTCCGGCTTTCTCTGCAGTCGATCCTGGTTACTTGTAACCGGCGCCCATGTCATTATACCAATCAGTAGCCAACAATTTATGGGTGGTGTATATATATATATATATATATATATATATATATATATATATATATATATACATATATTTGTATGTTAAACGATGATGATGATGACGGCGACGATGATGATTATGATAAAGATGATGATGAGGATGATGATGATGATGAGGATGATGATGATGATGATGACGATGATGATGATGACGGTACAACGATGATGACGTTGATGCTTTCTTGTCTAGCGTCATATGGATGGTTAAATTGATTGACTGATTAGTTGGTCGGTTAGACAGTTGGTTGACTAAATGGGTGACTGATTGGTTGATTGATTGATTTGTTGATTGATCGAATGATGTTCTGTGATCGATTGACTGAGGGTTTGTTTTGAATGAACGAACAAACGAACGAACGAACGAACGAATGAATGAATGAACGAACAAACGAACAAACGAACGAACAAACGAATGAATTAATTAATGAATGAATGAGTGAATGAATGAATGAAAGAATAAACGTCACCAACAAGCATTTACAAACAGAGAGAGAGACAAATAAGTAAACAAACAAACGAACCAACAAACAAACTAATATCAGAAAAATTATTAAATAAATACCTCACAGTAAAAATGTAATTAAAAATTTTTATAATAAAATCTCATCAATTTGTCGCTTTTAATTTTTACCTACCTCTACGCATGCAAAAATGCTCTTACAATAGAAATTATTATCACTATATCAATAAGTTTGCTCATGGAACTGTACATCACATGTATTTTCTAATAGTAAATTTTGTTTCAAATTTTAATGTACAAATAGAAAACTTTGTCTGTCTGTATGTTTGTTTATTTGTTTGTTTGTCAGTTTATTTGTTATTTGTCTGTTTGTTTGTCTGTTTGTTTGTGTGACTCTGTAAGTACCTTCCATTCATGGATTTTTGAAAGGAATTCTCGAACATCATAGTCGCTAAGTGGTAAGGTACGCAACTTGGGGATTAATTAATTTCCTCACTCTTAATTAAAAACTTAATGTGAATTAGAAGAGAGAAAGAGAGAGAAAGAGAGAAAGAAAGAAAGAAAGAAAGAAAAAAAGTGGGAAAAAAGAAAACGAAAACACCAAGTGAACGAGACAGACAAAGAGATAAGCAGAGAGAAAAGAGAGAGGCAAGAAAAAAAAGGGCAAAGCAGAGAGAAAGAGAGAGAGAGAGAGAATTTTAAAAAAGTGCTAAAAAGTTTTTTTCCTGCCACTTGGGGGGTAATCTATCTGAGGAATGTTGTTTGATTGAAATGAGTGAGTGGACAATAAATAACACTGATCACTTCTCTTCATGAGTTAAGAAATTTTGTTGTTGATGATGACGATGTTGAGGAGGTTGTTGTTGATGATACTGTTGTTGTTGTTGTTGATGTTTTTGTTGTTGTTGAAGATGATGATGTTGTTGTTATTGTTGTTGATGATGACGATGGTGAGGAGGTTGTTGTCGATGTTTTTGTTGTTGTTGAAGATGATGTTGTTGTTATTGTTATTGTTGTTAATTTTGTTGTTGTTGCTATTGACTAGGATGATAATTCTTTGTGGCGTGGTGTAAAACTATAAGCCAGCTAGCCTTTATTGATGATGAAGATGATGGTGATGATGACGACGATGACGACGATGATGATTATGATGACACTGCAACTGTTGATGAGAATGATGTTGATGATGACATTGGTTGTTGTTGTTGTTGTGGTGTTTTCACAATGTGTTGCTGTTGTTAGCAAGCGTTTCAAAATCGTTTAAATGTTTCAGAAAATATTTCTATCCATACTAGCGCTTAATTCTTAAGAAACACCATCTTCGACAGCTTATTAATAAACCTTCAAAGAACAAACCAGCAGGAAATCTGACACAACGAAATAATTTCATCATGTTTTTTCAAATTTTCTTCAAAACATCACCAGAAAAAACATAATCTTGACTTAAAAGATTGAACCAAAAATTTTTTTTGGCTCGTTTTGGGCTGCACTGACGTATGGTCCTAAGATTAAGTGGCCAAGTTTTTTTTTTTTTTTTTTTAAGAGATTATCGTATCAAGTTCAATAAGGCAACTTTTGTTTCGCATAATAGAACCTTTGAAAATGTATCGGTGAGATTATTTAACGAAAATTTCTCAAACAAATTTGAATTTTTTTTTAAGTTTTTAAAATTACTTTTTGTTCATTGTTCATTGAAGTTTGCTGAGACATTGCAATCAAGAAAGTTAACATCAACAGAAGCATTATGAATCCTGCAAGCACAGGTAACTCATATTTATGACTATCTCCCAATCCATCTATCCATCTATATATCCATCTATGTGTCCATCCATTCATTCATCCATCTATGCGTCTATCAATTTATTCATCCATCTCTTCATTCATCCATCCATCCATTCATCTATCCATTTATCCATTCATTCAGACCTCTCTTCATTCGCCCATCCATTAATCCATCTATCCACCCATCCACTCGTCCCTCCCTTCATTCACCTACTCACCCATCCACCGATTATCCAGCCATCACCACTACAGCCATGGTCATCTTCCTCTTCCTGGCAACATCCCCGACCTCTTCGGACGCTCGCAAGATCAGTTTCCTAAAGTTGATCAGGGACAAAAATGTGAACCTCAACAACAACAACAACAATAACAACAGCGGTGAAGAAGGTCTCGATCTCACTGAGGATGATTTGGAAGAGATTGGAATGCCAATGAGGTTGTCGTTGCTGATGTTTGTTGTTGGCTGGCTGGTTAGCTTAGATGGTAAGAGCGCCGTGTCTTTTGTCATTGTAATTGCGCCGTGGCATGGTTCAAATGCCGTCGATCCAAAACTCAAAACTACCTATTTTATGTTTTGTGGGTATAATACGTTGCTTGTGCGGAAACACAAATTCATATGTGCGTGGTGTGTGGATGTTACATGCAATGTGTGAGTGTGTGTGTGTGTCTGTGTGTGTGTGTGTGTGTGCGCGCGTTGTTATGTACCTTTTAATACCTATAATACACTTCAAAACGATAACTATTTTTATTAACTACTTCAAATTTTATTCAGAAGTAGTAAATAAATATCAGTATTTTAAGGGTAATAAATGACGAAAATCCACCGTTACTTATTAGTAACTATTATTACTTTTATTATTACTTTTATTATTATTATTATTTTTGTTGTTGTTATTATTATCATTATGCTATTCACCCTATTGACATTCCTCATCAGAGGATTGTACTGCGATTAAATGATTGGCTGAACGAGTAACTTTATAACCCTCTTCTGAAATCTTTTCCTGGAACAATTAGCTTCAAACTAACCTTCAGTAACTCAGTAAAAATTAAGTAATTTATATTTAATGGTGTTGCTAACCGCGCTGTCCCAACGATCAAACAAAGGTACGAGTTTGAGGACAAGGAAGACTTGAACAGGTACATCAGAGAATTGCAGAGAAGGTTTGCCCTTAAATCTGCTCATACAAGGTTACATTGTGGATCAATCATTGGTTGATTGGTTCGCTGGATGGTTGGTTAGGTGATTCAGGTTGCTTGGTTGGCTGTATGATTTTGGTTGGTTGGTTGGTTGGTGGATTGGTT
>NW_008703570.1:13422141-13457353 GCF_000326865.2 Helobdella robusta
TTGAGATCAATGATAGATGAATAACTCGACAGAAAGCAAAACTTACATCATAAAAACGTTCAAAGGACTGGTTAAAATAAAAAATAATTAATTTCGTTTTCTCGTTGTAAATCTAATTCACTGTCATTCCTAGATCATTATTTGGTAAAAACATTCTTTAAAAATCTGCAGTCTCAATTATTTGGTTTATTCATTCAAACGTTTCATTAAAATAGTTTACAACAAAGATCTGACATAGCGTTGTAAGTTAACATGTGAAATATTGATGATTACTTACAGTTTAGAAATGAACAGACAATAATTACCATAAGCACAGTACCTCTTCAAAAAGATACTTTTACTATTATAAAAGCATATAAAATATGACAAATGTGGCTAAAAAAATATTATTAAGACAGTAAAAACGTTTACACGCTATGGCAAGCAGGGCAAAAATATCTTTAAAAAGATAGTAAACGCCTATGAGTCTCCTGATTATAAATTAACTAAACATTAAAACAATGAGATGAATTTAATTATTTTTTGTTTATGCTATTCTTGGGCTAAAAATTAATCAAATTAATACTATACAATAAATGTTAATGGAATAATACTGAAATAATTCAAATACTAATTAATAATATTAATAAAAATAAATAATAATTAAATAAAAGGCGCATAAAAATCGTAAATTTAATTAGGAATAATGACGTCAGCGAATTTATTCTAGTGAAATTATTTTCTACGGAAGAAGTAGCGGGTGAAAATCTGAAAAGTTAATCTTCCTAGAAATATATCGCTAGCTGTCGAGTGGTTCCTATCGCCTGCCTGCTTGCCTTTTTAAAACATTCATTCCGTTTCAATTTTTCTGATGTAGAAAAAATGAATTTGTAAATTGAAAAAAAAGATATCCAAATGGAAAATTAAAATTTATATTTTTCAGGAAATGTAAATTTAAATTTGTGAAAAACATAATAGTAATTTTGCAGTACCTAGAAGGGCAAACTGCCTAGAAGGGGGTGACGGGTCTGTTCTTCAGGTACTCTGCAATCCTGGGCTCCGATTCCACTCTGTCAAAAAGTCTTTTCATCTTGCCGCTGAGGAGAGGCCAGTCTTTAGCAAATAAGCCAACGCATTCGAGAACCGTGTGGAAGTGCAAGTCTGCCAGTGACAGCTTGAGTGAATTTTCCATTTAAATTAATTATCTTTGAATAAATTTTTGAATGATATGGTTGTTTTTGAATGTTATATGGGATTTTTAATTATTTAAATGAATTAAAATGAAACTAATTGATCTAAGCAAAAATAGATAAGCTAGAATTATTTAGTTTTTCTAAATTTACTCCAAAACTAATTATTGTTGTTGGTGAACGCAGAAAAATTGCAAACCTTATCACCGACTAAAAATTGTTTGTCTTGTAAAAACTTCTCCAAAAGCTTGAAAACATCTGGTAGGACTGTTTCGATGAACTCTTTTTCCAAGTTTTTCTTCAAAATAAATCAGTAAACATCAATCCAACAGTTGTTAGACAGTTTTTTATACAAGTTTTAAACAATGAAAATTAAAGTTTCTAAATAAAATTTCTCTGATATAATTTAAATTCTTGCAAATATGATTCTATCGATCTAGAAGGCTACAGGGAAGAGTAAAAATATGGTGATTGATCTGTCAAATCAACACTTCCGACCTAAAATTTGAGATAAAACTTTGTTTAAATGATCAAACTGCCATTCCGAACTCGACCCTAGAATGAAAAAAAGTTTTGAAAGAAATCACAAAATTTAGATCATGGCATGTATCTGGCGTACCTTCTCTTCTCCTGTTGAGTAGTAGACAATCTTAACAGCCTTCTCGGCCATGTTGGAAAGGATGTCGACAATGGAATCGATCTGCGCCTGCTCGTAACTGCAACCCCCCGCCAACTTGCCCTCCCTGGCCACAAATCTCGCAATGGCCATACTCTCCACCAGCACCTTCCCATCCACTTCCAAGTAGGGGAGGTAGCCCGCGAATGTTTCTGTGAAGAAAAATAATTTACGCAATAATCTCGAGAGATGAATCAATTTTAGTTGATCATATTTGAGAAATTAACCATCTAATTCACTGAAATTTGTAAAATAATTTATAGTTAAATTGGGAAACAAAATGTAGAACTAATATTAACTGGGTTTCATGTCGGGCCATCGATCCTGTTCGATCCTGTGGTCTTCAAATTCGATCCCTGAAGCCACAAAGGTCAGACGGATCGTTTCAGCTCTTCCTCGTCCGTTGAAGTACACCAGTTTGTAGTTCGGCATGTCTGCAAGCTAGATCGGAAAAATACCACTTTCTTGTTAGATTTTCTGGTATTGTATTAAGCATGAGCATATGTTTATGTATATATAGTATTGTATTGTGTTGTATTATGTTGTGTTCGTCGATACAATGCATTGTATCGTATTGCATCGTGTCGTATCGGTTTGCCTTGCTGGCATTATACAGTTTCTTGGGCGTTTATTTGATTCTTGGGTGACCAGGCTCGATAAATTTCTTAAATTTCATCCTAGCCAACCTTGAAGCATTTTCTGTTGTCAATTACAAAACAAATCGCGTTTCGTTTCGTTTATTTGAAAGGCCCTTCACCTTTCTTGTCTGTTGAATAGCCAGTTTTCGAAACGGTTTTTGGAGTCATTACGTCTTGCGATGTAGAAATTTTGCCTCTTATTTGCGTATAAAATATAATACATAAAGAAGACATGCGACATGTAGACATTACGCGTATATAGATTAGAGATATATAAATAAATAGTATTAGGTTAGTGTATTATTAATCTATATTCCTAATCCTAACTTTTAGTACCCCCCCTACACCTTTTCATAATATGGAAACAAGAAATGTGAAATTTTGCCGATATTTATTATAGGTCAACAAGGTAGTTTGAAGAATATTCATTTCGATTAAGCTTTTTTACTTAGTGTGTATCAAATTGTGATTAGATTTAATTAGAGACCTATTTGTTAATTATTGATTTGAATTTGCTCAAATCAATCGGGTTTAATTGGTTTAAATTAATTGATTTAACTTAGTTGAAATTAATTGTTTAATTAGTTGAAAACTTGATTATTTAATCAGTTAGTTATAAATTTTCTAATATTGCCTCGACCATATTTTTAAAAAATATAAAAACAACATTTTCGATGTGAAAAAATAATAGGTTAAAAATTGAGACATAAAAAGCGCGTGAAATTAAAGTTAAATTAAACAGAACTTAAGAGACTACCAACTCAAATTAAACAAACAAACCAGATCGTAAATCAACGTCCAAAGTTATTAATTTAGCAACAAATCCACACGCTAAACTGTCCAAACTACCTGAAAAATTATTTAAAATCTAATAAAATCCGGAGAATAAAGTACCCATAAGATGAAATAAATACCATATATTTGTATAACATAGCCACATTATAACATACATTATGTATATACGCATATATGCTATACCGCAAATTTTAAACATGTGGTAAATTTTATACTACACATATATTTGTATAACATTGTATTATACGCAGATGAAGATTTTTGTATTAGGATATGTTGAATACGAGTTCACAATAACAGTATAACGTTGTATTACATACAAATTTGTATATATTAACATCACAATGTTTTGTATATACAAACATGTGTTTATACATTTGTATAACATTGTGTAGTGCTGTACATAAATACATATATTTGTATCACTTTTGTATATAAATACGTAACGTAAAATTGCTATAGTACAGCTACGGGCTATTATTGATACAATCGGCAAAAGTACTTAACTCATCTTTTCAAGCGTCTAAGTCATTCATTCAGTCATTCATTCACACATGCTCTTTCATTCGTTTATTCATTCATATATTCATCCATCCATCCATCCATCATCCATTCATCCATCCATCCATTCATTCATTCATTCATTCATCCATCCATTCATTCATTCATTCAGTTCAATCATTCACACACTCAAAGTGCATATAGAATAAAATGTTGCAGGCATTATTTGAGACCACAGCTACCGGCTTAAATTATCTCAGTCGAAATTTAAATTTGATTTTGGGCCTAAATTTAAAACGCGTACGTGTTTGTGTGTGTGTGCGTGTTTGTGTGTGTCTGTGTGTGTGTGTTTGTGTGTGCGGGTATGTTATGTGCGTGCGTGCGTTTGGGTGAGTGTGCGTGTGTGGACGAAATAAATTGCTTCTGATAAGCACAAGTTTATCTGTATGTCATTTTGAAACTTGTGTAATTATCATATAATATTATAATTATAATAATAATATAAAATAATATAAATATTTATAATAATATAAATAATAATATATATGTATATGTATGTATATATATATATATATATATATATATATATATATATATATATAATGATTATTTTGACAATACTTTAGAAACCATATTAGGAAATGAAAAAATATTTGAATTAATATTAAAATATTTATTAACATTATTTATAGAATTAAAATTTTATTATCATTATTCATCTTGACTTTGGTTTAAAAAGTTTAAATTTACACTAAAAATATGTTGATGAACTGAAGGGAGACCTGATCACAAACACATACAATGAAATAAAAAGCTTGTTTACATAGCGTGACATAACCTAACCTGACATCATAACATAACACAACATAACGTAACGTAACAAATAAACAAACACACACACACAAACAAACAAACACACAAACAAACATACACACATACAAACATGACATAACGGAGCCTAAAGTCGCTTAGTAGACCAGTCTCCATCGCTTTGAAACTGAAAACCGCTGCCAAATAAGAAGTAGTATCCTAGCCCTCCTGGTATTGATTCCATGGTCTCATCACTCAACTCATTCCAGGTATTCTGTTTACGACTAAAGAATCTTTGCTTTATCGGATTTTTCGTCTTGATTGGACCATATACGTCACTCTTATTCTTTATTTGTTCGTTTTAAAGGAATCATTTTTACATTTTGATGTGAATCATATTCGTTTTTATTTGAATGTGGTTGATATTTATAATCAAGTAAATCAATAACAAGGTGAAATTTTATTCAAATTATTCAATTTTCAATTATAGTTTCCATTAGAATTTTGATACACCTAACGAATAAGCGTGTGTAATTCTAATCATTAACATCTAACGTTTATAAAAATAATATCCAACTTGACTTTATCATTCCAAATTTTCATATTGTTTGGAAATCGAAAAAAATGATGATCCGCTACATAACAAAACCCTATTTATTATGGAAACTCCACTATTTACTACCGCACCGCCACATCCGGTTTACCAAAAATGGCTAACTCGATAGATGTAATCTTTAACTTATTTAGTATCTTCGGGTCTAACCGTTTGAATAGATAAACAATTGTCACAACTCGAAAGATACTAATTATATCATAGATAATATCAAAATATTCGTTCCATTCATTCAACGATAGTTTTTCATTCAACGATAATTTTTCCTTCAACACTCAGTGACAAGTCTCTTCATATATTCATATTCACAAATTATTCACTCTATTCTTTCACCGAAGAACTTTTTTTTCAGTACTCGGTAACAGGCCTCTTCTTCAGATATTCGGCAATTTTAGGTTCAGTGGCTACTCTGTCGAAGAGGGCCTTCAACTTGGGGCTCAATTTGGGCCAGTCTTCGTATGCTGGGGTCATGCTTTCGAGGACAGTGTAAAAGTGAAGGTCAGCCAGGGATAGCTTTAGGGAGAAGATATTGTTGTTAAATTTTTAAATAAATATTTTTTCTTAAACTTTTAAAATCGAATTTAAAGGTTTAGGGAATGATTCAATTAATTTTATAACAGAAAATATGTGAATGTTATTGAATAATACTTCAATCTCTTATGAGTGATGTTCTGAGCTGTCGGGCTTTATGAAACTTTTAATATAAAACGTTACCAAATATTTAAAAGAAAAATCCTTAAAACCTTTCTTTTATAAATTAAATTAAAACAACTGCTAACATTTTGTATCAAACAATTTAGTTTTACAATAGATAAATGAATTAATAATTATATTAGCAATCAAACCTTGTTGTGGACAAAGAAATCTTGATCTTGCAAAAATTTCTCCAAAAGTTTGAAGGTTTCTGGCGCAGTCTTCTCGACCAACTCTTTATGTAGCCTCTCCTTCAAAAATCAGATAAAATAATTTTACTAAATACACATGTTTAAAAAAAACTGTTTCATCAAATTCAAAGTTAAATTTTAGATTCAGAAACTGGATTTATTCCTGGGATGCTATTTGTTAGGCGCCATTCTTACAATTTATAGATTGAAAACTCTTATTACATCAGATGCAAACTTGGACTTTTGGTTAGTTCCTCGTGTTTCCGGCTAATTCTACACAATTTATTTAATTTAAAACACCCAATTAACAGTCTCACCTTCTCTTCGCCCTTGGCGTAGTACACAACTTTGTACACTTTCTCAACGACGTAAGAGAGGATGTCGACAATGGAATCGATCTGTGCCTGCTCGTAATTGCAGCCCCCCGCCAACTTGCCCTCCCTGGCCACAAATCTCGCAATGGCCATACTCTCCACCAGCACCTTCCCATCCACCTCTAAGTAAGGAAGGTAGCCGGAAAAGGTTTCTACATGAGGTAGAATGTTTGATCGGCAAGGTCATTGGAATATTAACCATACAAAATTTTTTAGAAAGAGATTTAAATTTCGACATTAGGATTATTCAACTATTTAAAAAAATTACTATTTAACTGTTAATCATGCTATGGTGTGTCAGCTTTTGGTAAATAGTGATGGTGAACTTGCGAAATTGAATAAAGTAACATTTTTCCTTTTCATTCCACAAAACAAACTTGGTTTCAGTTCAGGCCATTTTTCTGCTTCCACCCTGACATCTTCGAATTCGATTCCAGAGGCGACAAATGCAAGGCGGGCTGTTTCAGCCCTAGCTCGCCCGTTAAAGTACACCAATTTGTAGCTGGGCATGTTCTAGTGGGTGACTAAAAAACATTGACATTTTTTTTCATAAAATTTAGGAAACGTTACACTGAGTTAATTTATTAATTAATTGAATTTAATTAAACCATACAATTTAGTTTAATTTGTAATTAATCTGATGGCGTATCGGTTGAAGCGACTGGGAACGTTGTTGCAAGGGACTGGGTTTGAATGAATGCATTGTATCTGGTACATTGTGTCTAGTGCATTGTATCTAATGCATTGTGTCTGGTGCATTGTGTCTAGTGCATTGTTTCTGGTGCATTGTGTGAGTATGCCTGGTGCATTGATCCACTTCTATTAAAATCATACACTGTGTGTTTGTTACTAATATCGTTTAAAAATACCAGAAATGATTGTAAAATATTATATTGTTGACACGGTAACATATAAATATTCGAACATAGATTGATATGTATTAAATTAATAAAGGTATATAGTATAAATATTCATAATTTAATAATTAATATTATATCTAAAACATGTATTTAAATAAAAGCTTAAAAATGTTTAAAAAAATAAAATGAATTTATGTCAAAACATACCTGGTGCAAAGATCACGAACGACAAAAACAACAACAACCACAACACCTTCTCTCTCTTTAGAGGTTTTTACACAAACAGCATGTATAGTATACTATGAAACAGCTATATAAATATTTAATATGTAAAATCTGTATGCGTATTTATTCATAAATATGCATACATTCACACACGCACATGCACACATACATACATTCGTATGTACGTACATACATACATACATGCATACGTACACACATACATACATACATACGTACACACACACATACATACATACATACATACATACATACATACATACATACATACATACATACATACATACATACATACATTTCAACCGCTCGTTTGTTGGCCATGTCCAGCGTTGCCAGCTGTGGGTGGTTGAGATCGTGGCCTAACACCTCTGTGGGCACCAGGCTTGACGACGAGTCTGTAAGATTTGCCATTGGCTTCAGACTTGGCCTGGTCATTCAGAATAAATACACGTGTCGATGTGGCGCTGAGGCGGACGAGTTTGGGCACCACGGTTTGGTTTGTCGCCTGGGTGGGGGCCGTCAACTACGTCACTCAGCGCTAAACGATTACATTTGTCGGCTCTTCTCCAAGGCTTCAATCCCGGTTCTCAAGGAACCATCCGGCATTTCTGCGCATGATGGTAGGCGACCGGACGGATGCACGCTAATACCTTGGAGAGCCGGCAGATGTTTGGCGTGGGATGTTACGGTCCCTGGCACCCTCGCCGAACGATACGTCAACCTGACAAGTAAAGAATGCGGTTTGGCCGCGGCCAGGGCTGCGGACGAGAAAATGAAAAAATATGGGAATGCCCTCCCCTCGATGGAATTCTTGCCAATATGCATCGAGGTTCTCGGCCCGATGGACCCCAATACCCTTAAATTTCTTAAGGAAATAGGCAAAAAGATCAGTGTCAGATCAGGTGACAGCAGGGAACTGTTTTTTGCAACCAACCACATTTCGTGCTTGTTGCAGCGGTTCCTGCGTGTCTGTGTGCTTGAAAATATCCAACTGAATGCCGACATGTGCAATTAACGACAAATCAAAGTGTTGATCCATTCGTTACTTGATGTTTGACGGTTCAGTGTCACTCATCATGTTTTGGTTTTAACATACATACATACATACATACATACATACATACATACATACATACATACATACATACATACATACATACATACATGCATACGTACCGCAAATCGGGCCGCAAAAGTTGTTGTTGGAGCTCTAAAATACGATCATGTGTCTCCAATACTGAAGGAACTTCATTGGCTAACCGTCGGAAAAAGAGTGTTGTTCAAAATTTCAACAATTGTCTACAGGTCTATCAACGGTCTAGCTCTATCTTATTTGTCTGACAGGTTCAAAAAGAGATCTTCAAAAGCATCTGGAACACACTTGAGATCCGATGTTTCAAACCTGCTGTTGATCCCAACAACGAGTCTCCGTATAGGCTCTCGTAACATTGCTGTTTCTGGACCAACTGTTTGGAACAACCTGCCTGCTGCTCTCAGAAATCCGGACCTAAACCTGCGTGATTTCAAGAAGAAACTGAAAACTCATTTATTTTCATCGTAATGCATTACTGATCGATTCTTTCTGTTTAGTCGACATGTTCTAAATATTATTTCGTATTTTCGTTTTATTGAATCGATTACTTTTCTGTCTATGACCAAATTTTAATCTTATTTCTGTGCGATGTATTATGATTCCTCGTTTGTTATTTCAATTATGTTGTTAAGTTCAGTTTTTGTTAGATAGCGCTTTTGAGATGCCTTTAATTAGCGCTTCATAAATGTTTCAATAATAATAATAATAATAATAATAATACGTACACACACACATACATACATACATACATACATACATAGATACATGCATACATACATACATACATACATACATACATACATACATACATACATACATACATACATACATACATACATACATACATACATACATACATACATACATACATACATACATACATACATACATACATACATACATACATACATACATACATACATACATACATACATACATACATACATACATACATACATACATACATACATACATACATACATACATACATACATACATACATACATACATACATACATACATACATACATACATACATACATACATACATACATACATACATACATACATACATACATACATACATACATACATACATACATACATACATAGGTAGTTATAGCAATTTTTGATTTATGACATATCTGGTTTCCTCACTTAGATGACAATTTTCATTGAATAACTTAACTTAGATGTTAAACATGTCTTATGTTGAATTAGCATGCACAATGCATAAGTTAACATGTGTTTGTATGTGAAAATTTGTTTGTGTGTGTGTGTATGTGTGTGTGTGATCATCTTACATAAATATTTTTTTATAAATTACATATCCAAATTAAGCAATCGGTGGTGTATAATGTTATGGTCCAAAGTCGTCTGTTCCTACTTTTCAATAACCTGCTACAAACAAATAAAAAAGATCCTTTCTGGCTGTGCGATATGCGCGTGATCAGTTGCTATTTTCATGCGAATTCACGTACGTTTGGTTTATGTGTTTGTTAGTTTGTGTGTATGTGTGTGCTTGTGCTCATTTGAAGCCCGTGTAGTAAGAGAAAAGGAACTCTAGCCTATTCAACACATTTTACATTAACTTGGTTATTTATTCATTATAAAGCCGGTTAGATACGGTTCTGTACCTGTATGCGATTGATTTTTTCTCTCTCTCTCTCTCTCTCTCTCTCTCTCTCTCTCTCTCTCTCTCTCTCTCTCTCTATTCCTTTACAATGATGACGATGGTATGACGATGATGACGACGGTGCAATGATAATAATATAACGTGATAATTAGTCAGTTGTTATATTTGGATTAGAGATATCAACATCATTATGAAACGTATAATTGGTAACATTAATACGGCAAAACAATGCAATTAAATGCTTTGCTCAGATCCTAACAATAGATTTTACTGAAACATTGAAAAGAAGCTAGAAGACAACACGATTTGAAGCGAATTAATACTTTATATTTTAGTAGAGGGATGGGCAAAGTACGGCCCGCGAAGCTATTTTATGCGCCCGCGAGGCCTTGTTCGCCCAAAAAATGTCGTCAGTTAGAAATTATAACCAAAAAAAAGAGCCACAAATCCTAAAAAAATTCTCCCCCTTGTCGAAAAATTTGCTATTTAAGTACATACGCGGCCCTTCAAAGGTAAAATAGTTCTCAATGTGGCCCTCACAGCAAAAAGTTTGCCCATCCCTTTTTTAGTAAATTGGAAACAAAGTTGGACAGTAGTAACATTCTTTTTACTACTGCTACTGCTGTTGCTAATAATAAAAATAATAATTTTAAACTAATGCACTTTTAAAACCACTACTATTATTACTGCTACTACCAATACAATGGCTCAATAACACTGCTCTCAACTAAATATTTTCTAACCCGGCAAAGTGAAATGAACTTCTGTAGAAAAAAATATTCCTCTCTTGTATCATCAACTTTTAATTTAGTATTAATCATAACTCATTATTACCTATACGAAATTATTTCTAATTTTTCATGAAATTATATGAAATTATAAATTCTATTTATCGTCGCCACATCAGAAGAGTGTCGCTGGTCTCTTCTTCAGGTATTCAGAAATTCTGGGTGTCGCGGCCACCCTATCGTAGAGGGCCTTCAATTTGGGGCTGAGATCGGGCCAGCCGTCGTACACCGGGGTAGCACTCTCAAACACGGAGAAAAAATGTAAGTCTGCCAGGGATAACTGTGGAAAAATAAATAATTTCCAGTTAATAATTTAGAAGAATGACAACATTTTAAAATGTTTTTTGATGTAAAATCTTTTCATTTATATAAAGCAAGCTGAACAGTGTTGGGAAGTGAAATGGTTCTATAAAAAATGTCATGCTTTGTGACTTTTGTAACTAAAATGAATGGCGAATTTTGTAACTAAAATGAATTTTAACTTTTCAAAAACATATCGTCTTAAACACAAACGCTTTGATCTTGATTTTAACTAGATTTTTGATAAAAAAATGGAAAGAAAAAGCATCTATAGATTCTCATAGTTTTGTGGAAACAGTTTACCTAAGTAAATTTTTTTATAAAAACAAATTAAGCAACCTTATCGTTGACGAAATATTGGTGTTCCTGCAAAAACTTCTCTAGAAGTTTCAACACGTAGGGGAATGTTTTCTCTACAAGTTCTCTGCGTAATTTTGCCTTTAAGCAAATAATTTACAATAATTCACTGATTTAACTTTTTGATTTACCAATCATTTTTTTAAATCGTTAAGAATAAAATTGTCCATCTAATAATTAAGTTGAATGCGTCATTTTAAGAATTGGGTAATACAGGTAATGTTTTAAGGAAATAAACAACCAATTTTGAATCTGGAAAGTTTACATGAACGAAGTGTAGTAAAAAGACTGAGAGAGAGAAAGAAAGAAAGAAAGAAAGAAAGAGAGAGATAAAGAAAAAAAAAAAGAGAGAAAAAGACTGAAAAAAGATTTAGGAGAACATCAATTTTCAATCCGAAGAATATTTCAACTCCAACCTTGTCATCTGGTTCAGCGTAGATGACCATTTGGACACCTTTTTCGAAAACGTTGGTGAGAATATCAAGAATGGAATCGATCTGTGCCTGTTCGAAACTGCAAGCCCCCGCCAGATTGCCCTCCCTGGCCACAAATCTTGCGATGGCCATACTCTCCACCAACACCTGCCCATCCACTTCCAAGAAAGGTAGGTAGCCCGCGAACGTTTCTGTGGGAAAAATAATAATGTCGCTTGATTTGTATAGCTTAAATAAACTATAAGATTAGAATATATTTAAATAATTATTTGAAGTTATAAGTATAGTTATTATTAATAGGTATACAATAAATCTATATAATTATATACCTATTAATTAGTATTAATAGGTATATAACAGTAAAGCATAGTATTGTAATGTGAGCTTTTTTATAGGTACAAATACTCTTCTCATACAAGAATAATAAGTAAAAATAAGTATAATTACTTAAAATACGACCTTACATATTTTTATATACAGTATTTTTTCTTTCAAATATAACTCTGACAAAAATGCAAAACAATAACACGAACTCGGTTTGAGAGCAGGCCACTGTTCTATACTGATCCTGACGTCTTCGTATTCGATTTCGGAGAGAGCAAACAATAGTCGAGTTGTTTCCGCCCTACCTCGGCCATTGAAGTACACCAGCTTGTAACCGGCCATGTCACTGTCCCGCTGTCCACTGATTGGTCAGTTTAAACAATAATATTACCTCTATTTTATGATTCTCTGTTCGTTTAATAATCCTGATTTTTTTTAGTTATAAAAAGTTTGTCTTGCAATTATATTGTCTTTAATTCCTTCATTGTAAAACTTAATACGTAAAAAGGCAGTACAGAAAATTATGATGTTGATGCAACATAAAAATTTTCGCGAATCTCAAACAAACCAGACCACTTTCAACTCGATCAAAGTTCGCGAATTAGAGCCAACAACTTTATATAAGCTAGAACTAGGCTAGAACATTCTAGTCTAGAAAATTCCATTATAAAAATAAATAAAATTTATCAAACCCAATCATCCTCCAATCTACAGCCACATAACTACCCGTGTGACCATTAAAATATGAAACAACAATAATTGATAACAGTTTTTGGCTTAGAGCCAGTAGACCGGGAAGTAACATATTTTCTATTCTCCGTTCTGCGGCTCGGTTTACATATCACTCTCTACATATTGTTAAACATTTGCCTCACAATAACTGCACTATCCATTCCAGACGACGTACATACACATCACGCGTGCCCGATGTATGATGATAGTCATTGGAGTTGGGATTTGAACCAAGTCACCGCGTAACAGCAGCTAACTCGCCATATTTTTTATTGTTTTCAACCATTTTTTTTATAGAAACAACAGCTGATGGAGAAGAAATTCAACAGAGAAGTTAAAGTAATAAACATTAAAAAATAATAACTTTGCTTTGCCGTTCAGTAACAGCGCAAACTCACAAGAAAAAATAGCTTAACTAGCAAAGCAGCGTGTTTGCCACGACAAAATTCTCAAAGTTTGAAAAAAATTTCACGTTTTAGTTTCTTTCAAATTTTGATTAAAATTTATCACAATAAAAGTTTTATAAGCAAACTACTTTTTAATAAACTATCAATACAATAAAGAAATTCTAGATAAAATTTTTTAGATTGGAAAGGGAAGAGTAAATTTTATTAAAAATGAAAAAGAATTATATGAATGTATGTTTGTTATATTTTTAAAGATCTGTCTTTGTAGATTCATTAGAAAATTCAGTAGATCAGAACTGTGTTACAGGTCTTTTCTTCAAGTACTCGGCAATCTTGGGTTGAGCAGCCACCCTGTCATAAAGGGCCTTCAACTTGGGGCTCACATTGGCCCAATCTTTCTGCACCTGAGCCAAACTCTCCATCACTGAATAAAAGTGCAGATCGGCAAGGGACAACTTTGAAAAAACATTTTTTTAATTTAAGTGAGTGCAGTGGGAACTTCATTATACTCAGCTTCTGAATTTATTTTTAAAATTGTAAAATGTTAAAAAAGCTTAAAAACAGTTTAAATAAATGAAATTGTTTGAATTATTTGACAATTAATGGTAAAACAATTGAATTAGAAAGTGTTATCGTGAACCTTATCATGAACAAAGAAATGTTTGTCATGGAGGAACTTCTCCAGCAATTTGAAGACATCCGGCAAAGTCTTCTCTAAGAACTCCTTCTGCAAGTTTTCCTTTAATAAAAATGAATTTTAAAAATCAACGGTTTCATTAACAATTTTCTGACTCATTTATTTATCAATATCTCATCAATTTGAACACGAACAATCATTTTCGCAATTTTTGTTTCTGTGAAAATGTTATCTTCGATAACGAAATGGGTCAACATGTTACCTCATAGATTTAACGTTAACTAAAGTGGCATTTTAACATGACCCCGGCAGGTTTGATCAAAAATTTTTCTCAAAATATTAAAAAAAATTTCAGTGGCACACACACCTTCTCAGCTGGATCGGAGTTGTATACAACTTTGAATCCTTTCTCTAGCAGACTGGAGAGGATGTCGACGATGGAATCGATCTGTGCCTGCTCGTAACTGCAGCCCCCCGCCAACTTGCCCTCCCTGGCCACAAATCTCGCGATGGCCATACTCTCCACCAGCACCTTCCCATCCACTTCCAGGTACGGGAGGTAGCCCGCGAACGTTTCTGCTCACATTTACACAAATTGTTTAGATAATTCCGGGGTGATATTACTCTTTTACTATTAGAATTGTGTGAGCGTATGACATTGAAGAAGATTTTTTTTCTTAACGTGTAAACTGTAAAGCTTATTCAAAAGTACAAACTCGGTTTCAGCTCCGGCCACTGTTGGCGTTCGATCCTGTGGTCTTCGTACTGGATTCCTGCAGCTGCAAACGCCAAACGTGTCGTTTCGGCTCTGGCTCTGCCGTTGAAATAAACCAGCTTGTAGGTGGGCATCTTGCTGGCTGGTAAAAATATTATTCAACAAACTGAAGGGAAAAAAATTAGGGTCGAAAATGATCAGCTTCTTAAATTTGTAACGCCGCTTGAAAAACTTTCAAAGGTGCTCTTCAACTTTTCAGCCAGCCAACTCCCATTAAACATGTGAGTATAAATAAATATAGAATGACGCATCATAACGCTTGACAGTGTTATTTTTTTGCGTTTGAACCTGGTCTCTGCGCTGTCGCACGTCAACAGCGTGACGCAGCACTTTTCCCATTTGAGCCATTTAAAAATTTAAAAATTTTGGTTAATGTATGAAAGTTTCAATTTAAATAAACCACAACACTGATTAATTTTTTGTTCTAATTATGAAAAATCAAATAAATTAAAAAACAAAATACAAACGGACCAGATATCGCTTGATCTCTTCAATAATTCAAAGTACGTAAATCAAGTGATATCATCAACCTCAATACGAAAGTGTGCGTAAATATGTAGTGTGTAGGTACATGTAGTTGGGTGTACCTGTACAGGTGTATGTATGTATATATGTATGTATATATATATATACATAAAATATGAATATTATATGTACATATATAATATAATATATAATATATATATATATGTATATGTGCGTGTGTGTGTGTATATATATATACACACCTGGACTCTCATCCGATAAACAGGTAGAGTGTATAAGAGAGATAAGGAGACGAGAAGAGAGAAATGGATAAATTTGGAGAGAGTTAATGTTTCTATAAGCTTGCAGCATGTTTTATTGCTTCAACGAAGTGTAATGAAGTACTGTCATGCAAGAGTAGGCAGGTAATTATGCGTCATGTGCAGTAGAAGCCGGTCCACAATTGGCCAAATTTGTCTAACTCTGCGGATTTTGTTTGTGTGGCTTGCCGCTGATGCGGATTCAAGTGCGTTATTTAAAAAACTGCCCGCAAAATTAGATTTTCAATTTTTAAAAATTTCCAGATTAAAAAATTTTGTTTTTACGTTTGTCTGCGTGTATGTACGTGTAGCTGAGTTCCTCTGGTGTCCAGGTTGATAAAGCCAAGCAAGCAGCTTCTGCTAATTATTAAGCAGTAGAAGTGGCAGCAGCAGTAGCAATAGTAGTAGTAGTAGTAGTAATTTTTGCAATGTCATGCTGGGTCTGACGTAGGTATTTGTCGAAGGAAAATGATGAGAAACTTTTTTATGGAGCGTCATGCTGATGATGACGGTGAGGACGATGATGACGATGGTGATTACGATTATGATCTTTACAGCACGACGATAATGAAAATTTAGACTGTTAAAATACTGCTCGGCACAATTCAACACAGTTTACACAGACTTTACATTACTTAATAATGCAAACATTACAATACAACGCAAATGTTTCAATGCAAACATTACAATAGAACACAAACAACACACACATTACGATACAACACAAACATAGCAATACTACGCAATGCAATGATGTTGCAATATCATATCATTTGAACGGTCGTTATATTTTGAATAATTGCCATCAATTATAGCTCTTGTATATAGGTAACTAAATGCAAACTAGTTACATCAGTTAAGAGTATTAATTTTATTTTTGAAATATAAAATTCTTCCCATTGTAAACTTTACCGGAAGTGAGAGCAACGATGACGTCATTAGTTGTTACAGAAATCTCAAAATAATGATTTCTCATAAATCTGAAAAAACTTGTGATGACGCAAACACTTCCGGGGATTGTATTGGAGCTATAAATGCGAACAGACTAAGGGTGGTGTGTTCTGTGTCATGCAGTATAGCTCAATTCTTATGTGTAATTCTGTAAATGTGTGTGTGATGTGTGTATGTGTAGGTATTTGTTGGCAAATTTCCACAATAAAGTTAAATAAATGAATAAACTTGTTGATAGCTTTCCATTAAATTAGAAAAACCATAGATGTAGAATAGAAACTCAGGAAATCCCATAGACACTCAATAAATCAAGTTGCCATGAGCTTAACAACAGAGGCTGGTTTTCACCAATTTTGCGATTAAAATTGTTATTTTGGTGATTTTATCTTTCTTAATTTTATACTCTTTTTACTGAAATAATATTAAATTTCATGAATAATTTATTTTAAAAATCTGTGAGAAAAGCTGGGCTAATAAGTTATTTGATTCATTATATTTAAAATATAAAAAAATAATTATAATAATTAATAATAGAATTATAATATAAATGTAAATTTAAATTCAACACTTTTTTAAAAAAATTTTTATTTTTCAGGTTGACCATTGATCATCATTTCTTGCTCACTTATGCCATAGCAGCAGACGTTTTGGTTGAATGGACATAATTGGGGATTAAGGAGAAGATTAAGGAGGAAAAATCATCTGCAGATTACTTACATCTCACATTATAATTACGTTGTTAACGTTAGTTTAGTTACACAGACACACGAGCTTAGATCACCAACATCCATTTTTTCCTATAAATACATCCAGCTGTCTACTAAAGATGCTGGATGTTGTAAGTTTATTTTTAATTTTTTTTTGTTTTTGTTTAAATTAAATTGATGGTTAAAATTATTAAATAAGAATTTTATACATGTAAAATACCTGCCACAACTACATTTCATTGATGTGTAAATGTAGAAGTTATCACTTTTGTTTTAGCTATTTGACATGTCATAAAAATTTTATTTATTTTTATGATAAAATAAAATATCTGTAAAGTTATTTATAGATAACAAACCTTAATATTAATTTTTCCATTTGCACTTGTTGTCAAGCTTCATTCTCCTAACTTCTAATGATAATATTAAATTGAATAGAAAAACATCAGATATCATTTTGAAAATAATAAAATCTAAATTAATGCTATTAATAATTTATTAATATGCTATATTATGAACAATAACTATAATAATAATATCTGTAATAATGTCTGCAACATTATTTGTAATATTATCTGTAATAATATCCATAAAATTATATGTAATAATATTTACAGATCACAACCAATGTTGAGTTTGTTGAACTGTATAAAGATGCAACATGTCAGGGGTATTATACTAGCACAGTTAATATCTGCAATGCTGCTGAGTATTTCCATATACTGGATAGACACCAAGTACCAAATTTTTACAGGCCTTACGTTCTACATCACAGAATGTTTAATAAAAATGAAATGCCACCCAGTTCAAGCCAAATCAGAACCAGTGCTAAAACTAAAACCAACATCCGCTCATTGTTGGGGAGGAAATCACACAAATCGAATTTGTTACTTCACTAATCTCTACTTCAGCACGGACATCGAAGAATTTATTTTTGTGCATGGAGATGGCAGTAGTTACATCAACATTCCTGACAACATTTACAACCCTGCCCTGCTAGACATGTCATCAGTTGAAGACCACAACACACAGTACTTCGCCTATATGGACGTTTCACTCGAGAAATTCAGCAATCCTCTCGGCAAAAATATCAGCACAGTTGATGGTTTCACATTATGCATGAAGAGATTTCTCCCTAGCAACTTGATGCACATCTTTCATGACGACCTCTTACCTATTTATTACACCATTGATGTATTGAAATCTAAATTTAATCCATCTACATTAGATGTGAATCATGATTTGGATGTAAAATTATTTTACGCAGATAGCCGGCCTCCAGGTGATTACAGCTACCTGTATGACATTTTTTCAAACAACAACAAACCTCTTTATCTCTATGATTTGTTGCAGTCGGATAATAACTCTCTGATTTGTTTCTCGAATGTTATAGTTGGGGTCCTTAAGCACACAACCTGGTACCAGTATGGTTTCAAAACCTTTCAAGGACCTCTGAGTGATTCAAAAATCAACAAAACCATCATAAACAAATTCACTAATTTTTATAAAACAAAAATGAACATAACGAATTCTCTCAGTGACAATACAATAAATAAACCTCAAAAAGGAATTCTACTCATTAGACACAAAAACAGGTTAATATTAAATGAAGCAGAACTAGTGTCAACTCTAGTCAACCGGCTAGGAATCAAAATTCGGATGATGTCGCTGGAAAGTCACACACTGAATGATATCATTGCAGAGATATCAAATGCCAAATTCATAATGGGAATGCACGGATCCCTTCTGATTCTCTCAATCTTCCTCCCACCCGGATCTATCCTGGTTGAATTGTTCCCTTACGCCGTCAGTCTAAACAACTACACTCCGTTTCGTACTGTTGTTAGCATTCCGGGGTTGAATGTATCTTACATTGCCTGGCAAAATACTGATCGTTATAAAACTGTCACTCATCCCAATCGCCCGGCCAAGGAAGGTGGGATTGGTCATCTGGACAACGAGGAACGAGAGAGGATAGAAAACAGTGATGTGGTTAGCGAGCACCTTTGCTGTCAGGATCCAACCTGGCTATTCAGGATCTACCAGGATACCCTCGTTGACATCAAAGAGGTAATTCAACTGATTAAAATTAAGGTAGATGAATACTCGATTTCTGATACCAAATACTTTGATAAAATCAATTTCAACGAAGTCCACAAATCCAAAATCGATTATTTTGAAGAAATTTTTTCAATAAAAAACTCATCCAGAAATAAGATAATCCTCAGACCGTATAGAATTTCAAATTTAAAATGTAGATGGCAGTCGGATTCCTCTTTGAGGGTAACGTGGGATGCTCCATTCAACATCAAATACTTAAACTACGACACGATGCACTACGATTTAATACTGCAAAACACGCAACACTTGAATAGTGAAGATTTTATTTCATTGAAAATTAAAGCCGACGATGAAAACAGTGCTGTCATAAATAGTGAAATAGTAGATGTAGATGATGAATATTTGGTCTGGATAAGATGTGTTATTGATGAGAATATTCTCGGACCTTTCAATAATATCAATGTGTTTTGCTGATGTTATAAAACAACATGTGTAATCTTTTGTCTCTGTGTAATGCATTAATTCACGTAGACGTTAATTTTAATAATGCGTTTTGGATCAAATGTCATTAAATTTATAGTTTCTTGTTAAATTCTCAAATATGTAGCAAAAATATAAATTATTACTTGCGGTTTAAACGGCAAGAAATATAAATGGAAATATGAATTCAGTCGAAATGAAAGAATATGAGAACCGACTCTTAACACACAATTGCAAAAAATATTCTCAAGCTCAACCCACGAGAAAACGATGCAATCATGAACTGTTTAAACGCATTTAAGGATTTCTAAATATATTGTGCAAAAAATAGTGAACAATAGTGTAAAAATGAAAATAACAACCATGATCAACCCTTGTAATGAAAATTAACATTCTAACAATACTACTTCATATAAATAAACAATATGACAAGCGCTAAACAAATTTTGCAATGTTGTGTAGGTGAAAACTTCTTACTCAAATTATTCAACGTATTGATCTCAACGAGACTTAGTGACATGAAAAATTGGGTCAAATACGGCCAAAATTCAAAGGGGCCGTGTGGCATGACACAACTTTAAAAAGGGGTCACGGGTCTCTTTTTGAGGTACTCAGCAATTTTGGGCTGGGAGGCAATCCTGTCGTAATGTTCCTTCAACTTTGGGCTGTCCTTGGCCCACTCTGCATGAAATGCTGAGAAACTTTCAAACACAGAGTAGAAATGCAGGTCGGCAAGGGAGAGCTTTTAAGGGAAAAAATTATGCACTGATGTATCACCATTAAATGTGGGTAGGTATTATTAAAATAATGATGTGATTCAATATTACGAAAAACAGTTTAAAGGCATACTAAATCAAACGAGTGGATTAGTGTTGCAATGATGAAAGTTTGAGAGCATGCATGAATTGAACTGAATGCGGTGTGAACAAGTGTTGCAAGGATGAAATTAAGTTAAGTGAAAATAGGTCACCTTGTTGTCAACAAAAAAGTGTTTGTCACCTAGAATCTTCTCCAACAACCTCAACACATCTGGGAAGACCTTCCCAAACAGTTCCTTTTGCAGGAACTCCTGGCAACATTTGATGAGTTGTATAAATTTTCAAAAAGAACGACGTGAAAAACCACTAAAAAAGTCTTATTCAATGAAATTAAAGAATTAAATGAATTAAATCTTTATACAATAAAAAAAATTCAAAAATGAAATATGTAGATGAAAACAAATGAACAAATAAAAAGAATTGAAATAATTGAGAAAAACATTAAAAGAAAGACGATACTCCTAAATTTCACCTACCCTGGCGCCGGCATCACTGGTGTGTTTGGTTGCCGATGCCTTCTCCAGGAATCCATTGACCACATCAAGTGTGGCGTCACATTGGGCCTGACTGAGACTGCACGCTGGCTGCAGACCCCCTTCTCGAGCCACATACTTTGCCATTGCCAAACTTTCAAACAGGACTGTCCCATCTACTTCCATGTAGGGAAGGTAGCCAGCAAAGGTTTCTGAAGTTATTTGTAAATGTTTTATAATTATTATTACTACTGCAATGCAATTGATATGTAAGTAAGGGTTACTTACTAATTACTTAATAACTTAATTAGTTAACTATCCTCTAAACTAAACAAATGAATTAAACTGCTACTACTAAAGACATGTATGTAGGTTAATTGTATATTATATCTTTAGAGTTTAGACTTTCATTAAAAACTCAATGTTATAATTTATATAAATATATCATACAATTTTTAATGAAAGTCTTTTTTGCAGATTGTAGCAAACAATTTAATTTAACAAAAGTAAGAAAGAGCTAAAAACTTCACATATCATACAGAATTGATGATAAAATATACATTTTTATAAAATAGAAATATACATAAATATACAACATACATATACAGAATTGAGGATAAAACATACATTTTAATTTTTAAAACATATGTACATACATATACATAAATATACGCACATATTCATGTATATATACATACAATATACAAATATACATAAATATACATATACAAATTATACATACTTAATACAATACAAGAACACAAACACAAACAAGTTATAATAGTTAGTTATACATTATGATTATATTATAATAATTATATGATTATAATATTATATAATACGGTTTGCAAATTAAGATGACAGTACAACATAAACGAACTTGGCTTCATTTCCGGCCATTCCTCCTTCTTAATTCTATGATCTTCGTATGCAATGCCCGTCACAGCGAAGGCCAGACGAATTGTTTCCGCCCTTCCACGCCCATCAAAGTACACTAACTTGTAATTCGGCATGCTGGCAATGCTGTCAATTAATTATAGAACAAATATACAACATTTTTGTAAACTAAATATCGAAATTATGAGAAAAAAAAACCAAATTTAAAAAATTGCCTACCTAGAAAAAATGTAATCAGAGGAACCTTTGCACCTACCTGTTTAAAATCGAATGATCGATAGTCGGCGATCAAGTACTTGCAGCTGTTTTCAAATTTTTAACGCATAATTTTTTATTTTTTTTTAACAATTTAAAAAATAATCTAAATAAAAAAAATTTACAAAGTTTATTTTAAAAAAAATTCTTATTTTGTAAAACCAAAACGTTAATTAATAAATTTTGAAGCTTTAAATACGAAATATCTGCCCATCACTATTTTCATGCAATACATCTTATTTAATTTTCAAAACAAATAAATTTGGATTTTGCTTATTCGTGCGAAAATTTTGTCAAAATTTTTAAAATAAATTATTTAAAAAATAAAAATTTTATTATTATCAGTAATATTTATTATTATTTTTATTAATTTCTAATTTACGATTTGCATCTCACGGAAATTTTTTATTCAATTGTGGCGTTATGAATTCAGTTTTTAGTTCTCATTTCATTCTCTAAGACAAAACGTTAGTGCAGTTGAAATTAATTAAATAAAATTTAATATTTAGTTTAATTAATTGAAAAAAATGATTATCAAAAATTTTTTTTGAGATTTCTTTCATTATTGCTCTTATTTATAATTTATTTATTTTGCTACATAATTTAAATTTTAAATTATAAAATCTAAAATATTGTTTAAAATAGTAAATTTAAACTTTATTTTTTCTTGTTTTGTGTTTTCAGCTGTTCACTTTCTGGTTATCGTCAGTTCCATTTGACCGATTTATTTGATGTTTTTTCTAATTTGTATTCCTCCACAAATTTAACATAAATGAGTCATGTGATTAGTTTGTATGTAAACATGTATGATTTTCCTCTCCATTGATACTATTTACGATTTATACACACAAACAAACATACATAACCTACATTCACACACACGCACGCACGCACACACAAACAACCAAACACACACACACACACACACATCCATTACACATTTGAACTCTGACCTATTTATTTCTGTTGTCTGCTGCTGAGTATATTTATTTAATCTTGTTGCTCCAGTATTGGCCATGCATATATTATTTGTATTTATAATTATATATATATATATAATAATTGTATGTATATGTATATATATATACATATATATATATATGTATATATATATATATATATATTGGATTAAGACTGTCAGAAATGCAATTATTGATGAGAATCACAGCATGTTCTGCAGTTGGTTAGTTTCCTGTTGTTTAATTTTTTGATTTTTCTAACTGTAGATCGTAAATCATTGTCAAGTTTCTTTAGTTCAAAGCCAAAAATTTTATTTATTATAAGTGTGAGAGAGCATTTAAGCATTGCAGAACAAAAAAGTATTCCTATACCAACTTCAGCTCATTTGAATTGAATTGATATGTTGCTTACCATGTATGTGGCCAAATGCTCAAGAATATATATATATATATCTTGTCTCTACAATATATATATATATATATATGTGTGTGTGTGTGTGTGTGTGTGTGTTTGTACAGTTGTTATAAAATTAATTTCTTATTTTGCAAAACAGGTGTTTTTATTATTATCATGTATATGCCTGTGTGTGTGTGTGTATGTATGTGTTTCTATGTTGCCTCTTTGTTAACATTGATGTTATATTTGTGGTTAATGCTCTGACTTGTTGTTTGTATTAGGTTGTTGTTTTGTTAGTATTAGTAGGTCAATGTCAGTGGCTCTTATGTTATGTTATGTTATGTTAGGTTATGCTTTGCTACAGTTAGGTCATTTTTATTTTGTGCTAACAACTAAAATCTCATTGATAAGGTTGATTCATTCATTCATTCATTTCTCTCTCTCTCTCTCTCTCCTCTCTTTCTCTCTTTTCCACTCCTTCCTCTTTCTATTTTTAAATCTTTTTTGGCTTTATATCTAATTTTCTTGTTTTTGTTTCCCTTTCTCGCTCTTTCTCTCACTCACTCTCTCTCTCTCTCTCTCTTTTTCTTTCTTTGTCTCTCTCTTGTTTAATGTGTTACATACATATTTATGGTATGGTATTATTGATTAAGTGATTGAATGAATGAATGTATGAGTGAATGAATGAGTGAACGAATTGATGGATGAATATACAAATGAAAGAATGATTAAATAAATCAATAAATGAAAGAATGGATGAATGAATAAATAAATAGACAATATGTAGATAACACTTATTCTTCCCAGAACAATTAAGCAATATAAAATGTTAATAAACTGATTCATCGCCCACACACTTCAAGATGAAGAAATCTAAACTGGCATCACTATCGCCAATGTAGGACCGCACTTACACACACACACTCACACAAACAAACAAACTAACACTCACACACAGAGTAGAGAGAGAAAGGAAGAAATTAAACAGATACAAACATACTTGAGAAGAGAGAGAGAGAGAGGGAGTAAAAAGAGAGGGAGAGAGAGAGAGTGGGGATATGAAAGTAAAATAAAAAAATTAAACACATTCAAACACACACAGACATACTTCAACATAGGACATACACATTACACACGACACATACAAACACACACACACACACACACAAACAAACTACAAATATAATCATTAGCCAACTTAGGCATGTTGGTTGAATTTTGAAATTACATAATAAATTCATGCACATATACACTCATTCACCTTTTTTGGCTCTGTGTGTGTGTGTGTGTGTGTGTATTGTGTGTGTGTATTATTTGTGCCTTAAAGATTGGTGTATTACATTTATATTTATACAACAACATTAGCATCACATAAACGAAAATAATAATTAATAAGATAATTATTATTATTATTGTTTATTATTATGAATAACAATAATAATAATAATGAATAACAATATGCCACCATACTCTTCTATAGTATAAATTGAATTGAATAAGAACAGATAGAGACATCAAAATACAATTTGTCTGTTGCATTTTATAATGAGAGTTGGTTTATTATTTATTCTTTTGTTGGTTCATTCATTCATTCTTCCATTCATTCATTTATTCATTTGCTTGTTCGTTCATCCATTCATTCACTCGGTCATTCATAGATTAAAATCTTGTGCGAAATTTTTTAAAATAATCATCATCATCATCATCCTCTTAATGTTATCATAGCTGTCATCAATGACATCATCATCGTCGTCGTTGCTGTCCTTGTCATCATTTCATTTGTCATCATGTTAGCTTTGTTATTGAGAGTTAGGATATAACCTAACCTAAGTTGTAATAATGTTAATGTATTTTTGTTGTTGTCTTCTCTTGCTGTTTATAATTTCTTGTTGTTGTTGTTCTGTTTTGATTATTTTTTAAAATTGTTTTCTTCTAGATGTTGTTGTTGTTGTTGTTGTCGATTAATTTTTGTGTTTAATTTGTTTTTGTTGGTTGTTTTTAAATTTTCTCCTAAATTTCAGACTAACACTTGAAATTCTAATTAGTATTGCTGCCTTGATTTCTGAATATGAATACTTAAATGCACACATACATACATACATACATACATACATACATACATACATACATACATACATACACACACACACATACATACATACATACATACATACATACATGCAACATACATACATACATGCAACATACATACACATTACTAAACAGACATACATACACACACATACTCAAATTCTCGGTTGTTTATTTTTCTTTCTAGTTTAACTTGTTGTTTATGAATAATTTTTTTTTTAAATTAAAACAGTAATATTTTGAAAAAAATTGATATTCAATATTATATTTTTTTAGAAAAGATTTGTTTTCTTCAGTGCAGTGCAGACAAACATGCATGTTGTTGGTTGTACATTATGTGTATTATGTGTTCAGCGTATCATGTTTAACATTTGGAAACTTGTGTGTGTGTGTGTGTGTGTGTGTGTGTGTGTATACATTAGTTACATTAGTGTATGCGCTTGTGCATGTTTGTGTTTGTGTAGTTTATGTGCGTGAGAGGAGAAAGAGAAGAGAAAGATATAGTTTCTTTAAGAAGAGACAAAGTGAAAGAGAGAAAGAGAGAGAAAGATTGAGTGTGTTAAGTTTTTTATTATTCAATTATGTATGTTTTTCTGTGTCCGTGCATGCTCAAATTTGTGTGCATGAGTTTCTGTGTGCGTGTGTATGCGTATTTGGTACGTTTTTGTTATCACATTTTGTTATCTATGGATTAGTTTTTCGTTCAATTGCAAATTTCGTGTGTGTATGTTCGTATGTGTGTATGTGTATGGATGTATGTTTGTACGCGCGTGTGTGTGTGTGTTATCAATTTAGAGTTATCCGGATTTTTTTTGTTACACCAACCCAACAACAGGCGACTGATAGAGCATGACTAACCCAACCGACCCTGTTAACTTTGTTAATGTTTATTTTTATGTGCTGTTTATGATGATGGCGATGAGGACGATGACGATGGTGATAACGATAATGATGATGATGCTGAAGGTTGTGTTGATGATGAGGATGTTGTTGGTGATGGTTATATGATATGGGCGATAAATTAATGACATTGATGATGATGATGATGATGATGATGATGATGGTGATGATGATGGTGATGGTGATTGGTGTTTTTAAAATACTCAAATGTTGAGTCTTTAAACTCTCTACAAGTATTTTGCAAAAATGAAGTGTCTGGATAGCAAATACTGCTTATGGTATTGAAATACTGTCTACAAGTAATTACGGACTATCTTAAATACCATGCAGTCTTCAATTGATTTAATTTACATGGCTGATCAAAGAGTTACCTTTTCACGAGTAAACTTATCCTATGTTTCAAATTTTTTTCATTTTTACTTGTGTCAGCAACAACAAACTGGAAGTTAGGGTGAATTAATAAGTATATTGATTACGGTACGGTATCACGATACGATACGGATTCGATACGGATACGATGTCTTATTTGCGTCCAGACAAAATTAAGAAGACAGGTTTAAGAGAATTACAGCAGTTTGCATTAACTACATGGAGATAAATAAATGATTGATATAGCAACTTTTTTGTCAGAGTAATTAGATTTGGTTTATTACTAATTAATTAATTAATTAAATAAGTAATTAAATACTGTCCAAATACTCTTTAAGTATTGAAATATTATTTAGGTATTTAAATATTTTAAATGTTTAGTAGCGTTGATAAAGGTGGTGGCTTTAAATACTTCAAGCCATAAATACAATTATGCAATTATATCAGTCATCTGCATAAGTTATGTATTCGAGCCTCAGAATTTGGAGTCAGTGATGGAGAAAGATGAAGTAAAAGAGATGATGATGATGAAGGTTGAGGGATTGATCACAGTTCTGAGAATGCGTAAATATGCAAGCTGATGAATATATCATACAAATATTGGCGTCATTTCTAATATTAGACATTATTTTTTAACGTTTCTGGTGATTGAAATAAAGAAATATTGAGCTTTAATGTTCGAACTGGTGTTTGCTAAATCAATACGAGCCGAGATATCTTTGTGATTAAAGTTTATCGCAAAAGTAAATGTCGTTCTTTTTATCTTCGTTGTTGTTGCTGTTGTTGTTGTTGTTGTTTATGAGGTCATCTATGATGCTGTCTACGTTGTTTAGTGTCGTTATGTTGGTCCAACAGATCCAATTTTATTTCTAATAGAAATTTATTCATCATCCATCAATAATTATTACTTTTACAAAAACTGGCTTTCGTGTGTGTGTCTCCAATGATGATATCATTGACAATGATAAGACGAAAACATGTGATGACAAATGGTGATGATGGCGTTTTGACGATGTTTGCTTCGTTTAGGTCGTCTGCTCTGCGGTCTGTCTGTCTGTCTGGTCAGCCGTCTGCAAACAATGTCAAGTGTCAACAATATCAATGAATGTAAAACATTGGCAGGAGAAATGTGTGGATGAAAGAAATGGATGGGCGAATGAATGAATAATTTATAAATGAATGAATGAATGAATGAATGAATGAATAGGTGATTGAATAATTTATAAATAAATGAATGAGTAATTGAATGAATGAATGAATAATTTATCAATTAATATTTGAATGAATGAAGAAATGTATAAGGAATAATTATAAATAAAGGAAGGAATGAATGAATGAATGAATGAATGAATGAACCACTAAATGAATGAATGAATGAATTCGGGTGAGAAATAATAATAAAATAAATAAATCTAAATTTATGATATAAAATAAATCTTTTTCTGAGAAAAATTTATAATTTTGATTGAAATAAATAAATGTTTGAAAAAATAATAAATTATTTCTTTATCTTTTCATTTTAAACTGACAGATAAATTACATTTCAACACATATGTGCATTCGCTTATAGACATACACACATGCATGCATACACATACATTCATACATACATACGTACATACATACAAACATACACACACACATATACATACATATATACATACATACATACATACATTCATGCATACAGACACACACACATATACATACATATGTCCATATCTGTTACATTGTTGTTAATATAATGTTATTGTTATCATCATCATCATCATTAATAATAATCATATGGCTATGGTGATGCCATCATCTTTTTTATGGTCATCATCATTTTATAGCCATTATAATAGTTAATCAGTAGCCACTCACTTAGTGTCACTTTCACTTCAAAGCTTATATATAATTACACTGAACAGATTTCAGGAAGGGAGAAGATATACTTATAAATTTGATAACATATATACATATAGAGATAGTTAAGTACCAATAGAAAGAGAGGGAGAGAGAGAGAGAAGAGAGAGAGAGAGATTGTTAACATGGCAGCTACTTATAAAATTTGATAAAGAGATAAAAATTGTTAAACTTAAAAAAAATCAGTGATATAGAGAAAAGGAAAGTTAGTTAGAGAGGAAGAGAGAAGGTTAGAGAGGAAGAGAGAAGAGAGAGGGAGAGAGAGAGGGAGAGAGTCAACGTGATATTAATGTTGTTGACAATGTGCAGATTGCATTTTATTTTATAAGGTCAGAAAAAAATTAGCCTATACATAAAGATGCCCAAAATGATACTGCTTTCTCACATGCATGTATAATTATATATTTTTACACATACACACATACGTACGTACATACATACATACATACATACATTTAGTGTCACTCATCGCTGATTTGGTTTTAACATACATACATACATTTATACATGCATGCATACATTCATTCACACATACATATATCAATCAATCAATCAATGATCCTCTTTTGTCCATCGAGGGACCGTCGAAGCCGATGGTGTAGTACAACATGCTTTTTACTTTTATTTTTTCCTTTTTTCTTTCCAAAAACCTTTTCTATTTTTGGCCAGTTTTATTGAATTCAGAATACCAACACCAGTCAATTCAGTGATGTCATCTGTCCATTTTTACCAATTTTTCTCTTCCAATCTCTTTTCCTCATTAGTACCATCTTAATCAATCTGTCTTCTCTCATTCTACAAATGTGTCCAAAAAATCCCAATTTTCTTTCTCTGACTTTTTCATATACACTTTTCTGTCTTCCAATTTGATTTCTGATGGTTCCATTCTTTACTTTCTGCCTCCAACTGATTCCCGACAAATTTCGGTAACATTTCATCTCAAATGCTTCCAATCTGTCTTTGTCTCTTTTCTTTATTGTCCATGTCTCACATGCATAGAGCAAGTTCGGAAAAACGCAAGATTCCATCATTCATATACACACATACATATATACATACATACACATACGTACGTTCGCACGTACAAACATACATACATAACGAATATATCTTATCTATAAGCTCTCATGTAACATTATCTTTGGTTTTTTGTTGTTGTCATTTTCAATAAAACCACGTAACCATGAATCATTCCAGCTGCTTCTTTGACTAATTGATTGATTGACAGATTGATTTATTAATTTGATTGAGGTGGAATAAAGTGGTTTGATAATTCGATAATAATAATAAAAATAATAATGATGATGATAATATCAATAATAATAATATATTATTTTTAATAATGTTTATCGTAGTAATAATAGTTGAACTAATGAAAATACAATTTTTTTTGCTTCTATTGGTTGATGGAAAGCTTGATCAAACTCCTTTTCTGAAGGGTTGGCTGGTTGACGTGCTGGATGTTGGTTTTGTTGATTTGGTTGATTGATTGATGGATTGATTGATTATTTTGTTAATTGGTTGGCTTATTAATTGCTGGATTGATCAGCGGATAGTTTTTTCTTTCTTCACAACACCTATCCATTTTTTTTAAACAAACAGCAGCAATATATAGATCATTTCTTTCATTTTTTAACTCGAAATTAAATACCGTTTCATCTCGTTCTAAGACCAAAGCAGGCATACTCCACTTCAACATATAGAAACACAGACACACAGACAGGTAGAGAGAGAGAGAGAGAGAGAGCAAAAGAGAGAGTCACATATTTATTAACTAATTTACATACGTATGTGTGCATAATCTACGATGCACAAAATACGATTACAAATGCATATATACAAGAAAAAAAAACATACATTCACATACACACACAGACACAGACATACAAACAAATACTACACACACATACATACAATGCACGTATATACACGCGAATACACACATTAAAATATATACATACATACACATACATACATACATATTTAAGACTTTCACATTGTGACATAACGAAACGACCTCAGCCCACATATAACCCAACACTACATTAAATGAATACATTCTCCTATCTTGCATTACCAGCAAATACAACAAGCATACTCTTATGTTACTTCTCACTAATGGTTTTACTACTTTTACTACTACTGTATTATTATTTATAAAGTACTAATTAACATTATTAATACTACCATTTAAACGTAATGCAGTAGCGATACATACATGTACTGTTTTACTAAATATTACTATTACTACTCCCTATGTTGAACCACCCTCAGATAAAAGAAAATGGTATCGTCCTTATCATCAGCCCTAGATGCCCAAGAACCAATCAGGATGATAATATTAATGACCATGGCAATGTTTGCGTGGATGGCGTTGCTAGGCAACAACATTATGACGTCATGTTCTTCGGTTGCTGATGTATCTATAGAGGAGGAAGTTGTTTGGAATATACCTGTCTTTAATATCTATGGCAAGTTGTTGTTGTTGTTGTTGTTTTGTCGTTGTTTTGTCGTTGTTGGTGGTGGAGTTGGTGCTGTGTTAATGTCAGTGCTGTTGTGTTAATGTTGTTGCTGTCCTCGTTGTTGCTGCGACCCATTTTAAATTTTTTGTTGTTGCTATTGTTATTGTCGGCTGTTATTATTTTTGTTATGACTGTCTGTGTTGTTATTGTTTATGTAGGCAATTTTTGTTGTTGTTGTTGTTGTTCATGGATCCAGGGTTTAGTTGTTAATGGCATTTGGAGTATTTTCGTTGTAGTGTAGTTGTTGTTACTGTTAGACTGCTATCACTATCGCATCAATAGATTGCTGAGTAGTTGTGTAAATGTTTGTTGTAACTTGAAGTGTTGTTGTCATTGTTATATTATTGTTGTTGTTTTTGTTGTCATTGTTATTATTATTATTGTTATTATTAACCTAGAATACATATATAAACTAAATATTTCTGCTTATGTAACTAGTCGTGAATGATTGAAAGGACGAGTGAATGAGTGAATGAATGAATTAATGAATGAATAAACAAATAAATGAGTCAGTGAACGGATGAATGAATAACTGTATGAATAAATAAGTGAATTAATAAGTGAATTAATAGATGATTGAGTGCTTTAATGCATGAATTATTCAATATTGGAATGAATTAATTAATGAATAAGTGAATGAATGAATGAATTGGTGAATAAATAAATAAATGAACTGGTAAAAGAAAGATTGAATGAAGGAATGAACAAAGGTACGTGTGAATCGACGAATGAATGAATGAATGAATGAATGAATGGAGGAAGAAATAAATCAAGCAATAAAAGAATAAACCTGTTTTAGAAAACACAAAGATTAGGCTCATTGTTTCTTTATTTTATCTTTAAAAGTTCATGTTGGTTGGTGATTATAGTTGTAATAATGAAATATCTTTTATCGGTACTATTGCTAGTAGTTGTAGTAGTAGTAGTAGCTGCAGCAGCAGTAGTAGTAGCAGTAGTGGTGGTAGCAGCAGTACCACTTGTAATGATAATAGTTTCTGTTAGTTTGGTTTTAATGGTAGTAGTATTGAAGTACTGGTAGTAGAAGTAGTAGCAGTAATTGTAGCAATGGTAGAAGCAGCAGTAGTAGTAGTAGTAGTAGTAAAAACTATTTGAGTTGGTATAATTGAATAATGATTTTTAACTGTTATTACAATAATAGTAGTGAAATATTTGCTTGATTACTTTAAATAATTTACTTAACTTATGCATAACATAAAGGCTTTATTGTTTGCTATTTGTATTGTTATTTTTATTATTGATTGGATGGATAGATGGCTTATTATTGTTATTATTATTATCTCAGTTTTCACAACTTATTATTATTGTTATTATTATTATTATTATTATTATTATTATTATTATTATTATTATATGTGGTGGGGTGTAATGTATGGTGTTTGCTTGGTTTATTTAATTGAATAATTTTTTTTGAGGTCAAATGCATTTTCCAATTATGTATAATGGTATCTCAAGTCTCAATGTTATGTTGTTGTTATTATTATTGTTATTATTATTATTGTTGTTGTTGCTATTATTATTTTTTTTTTATTTTTCTTCAGCAATAGCTACAATCGAACATTTTCACTTGTATTTTATGCGTATGTACTGTTGTTGTAGCTGATTTTTAGAGCTTAACACAATTCGGTTTATTTATCAACTCTTGAAAAATACCATATGTCTGTCGGTGTGTGTTTTGTATGTTCTGTGTGTTTGTATTTATTTGTGGTGTATATGTGTATTGGTTTGTTCGTTTGTTCATTCGTTCCTTCATTCGTTTGTTGGCATGAATTTGTGATTTAAGTCAATAGACTTATCATCTTTTAATGTTGAATAGATATATGTAGATAAATATATAGTGGAATAGAAATAAAGAAAGAGAAATAGATAGATGGATGAATGGATGGATGGATGGATGGATGGAGAGATAAAAAGAAAGAAAATGAAAGAGAAAGAGAGATGAGACAGAATATAAAGCATATTCATAGCGTTGGTATCCTTCCTTTAAACATTCATAAGCACAAATATTATTCTACATATACAAAATATGAAAAAAATTACAAACAAGCAAATATTCATACATACATACACACACATACACACACACACACACATACATACACATGCAAGTTTTACGATTACCACTAACGGATCAGATGCTAGTGATGCTTCTTGCCCACTTTATTCTATTGTTAAACTTGCAAAAGTTCCCTCTTCTTCAAAACATTGCCTCGTTCATTCTTTGTGTTACAATGCTACCGTCTTTTCTTATTTACGATTCTTATTATTATGTTTTTATATTTGTTTTGTACTCATTTTTTTGTTCATCTTTTCGTCCCCCCCCCCCTCTCTCTCTTTCTCTCTCTCTCTTTCTCTCATTATGTTTTTTTAATTTTGTTGTTGCTTATTTCTTTTTTCTATCTTTTTCTCTATTTCTGCTATTTCTATTTTTTCTCGCTCTCTCTCTCTCTCTCTTTCATCATCTTTTATACAACTTTTTCCCAATTTACTCTTCTCTTTCCACATGTTTCCACTTCCATCTCACTACTTTTCGTCCTATTTATCGCTATTGTATTTTTTAACACACTTCTTTTCGTTAATCTTTCTCTCCCTCTCCCTCTCTCTCTCTCTCTCTCTCTCTTTTTCTCCTCTCTCACCATCTCCATATTTTTCATCTTAATGATCTACACACACGCACACACATTTGTGGATTGATGTTTCCCTAACACTTTTCCATCTTCTCGTCTTTGTATTTCGGTTGCATTGAATGTATGTGTGAGTGCGTGCGTGGGTGTGTTTGTGTGTGTGCGTAAGAGAGAGAAAGAGGGAAAGAGAGAGAGAGAGAGAGAGAGAGAGAGAAAGAGAAACTTCGTAGTGTTTTGTGTTCGAGTGAGACACTTCGTATTGCTATTTATGCATAGGTGCACTCTTAGTTTTTCGCTTTCTTGGTTTCATTTGCATGTGTTCGTTTTGTGTATGTCTGTTTGCATGTTTGTTTCTTTGTAATTTGTTAACATCGATGATTGTATGTTTGTACGCTTGCATGTATGGTTGTATGTATGTATGTATGTGTCTGCTGTGTATGTCTGCTTAAGTACATAATTGGACATGTAGTTGTTGGACATATATATGTATTTATATTTGTATGTTTCTTTCTATGCTTATTTATGCTGTTATACAAGCAAGCAGGTAGAAATTTATGAATAAAATTGATTTAATAAGTAAGCACGTTTTGATTTGTATCTGTTGATATGTGCATTTGTATTTCTCTATTCATTGGTTTTTCGTTTGCCTTTGTTTACGAATTCGTCTGTACCTAACTTTTGTGTATAGGCTTTTATGTATGTACGTTTATGGTTTATGTACGTGTGTGTGTGTGTGTGTGTGTGTGTGTGTGTGTGTGTGTGTGTGTGTGTGTGTGTGTGTGTGTGTGTGTATTTACGTTAGTGTATGTGTAGGAGTGATTGATAGAACAGTCCCGAATTTGTTTCAATAGCTATCTTCTTCTGCTAGTTCAGCATGTGCATAAACCACGGATAATTGGATACAATAAGTGTGTGTGTGTGTGTGTGTGTTTATATATATGTGTATGTGTGTTT
>NW_008703570.1:13457502-13470984 GCF_000326865.2 Helobdella robusta
TTGTGTGATTATGATGTCTGAATGTATCACTATATATGTTTGTTTCCATATGCATATACTCAGTGATCTGTGAAGAAAAGTTTTAGATTCTTGAATGTTTAATAATAAAGAAGGGTACGTGTGTATTGTATTGTGCGTGTGCATGTGATGTTGTTTTGGCGTTGGTATTGTATCTGAGGTGTTGGTGTGTATTTGTGTATATATAAATATATATTTGTATAAATATAAATATATATGTCTGTATGTTTTGTATATAGTTTGTTTGTATTTGTGTGTATGGTGTGGTGTGTGTACGTTAATAATAAAGACGGTGATAATGATTGTAATAACGATGATGAAGACGACGGCGATCATGATGATGATGATGATGATGATTATAGTGATAATGATGAAGACGATGATGATGATGATAACAATAACAATAAAACGAATACTATTATTATACCCATATCATTATGAACAAAGGAATGATGTAGTAGTAGAAGTAGTAGTAGTATAAAAGTAGTAGCAGCAGCAGTAGTTGTAGTAGTAGTAGTAGTAGTAGTAGTAGTAGTAGTAGTAGTAGTAGTAATATGTTTGTCGGCGTGTATTGATATTCATGATTGAGGTGTTGAGTTAGAGTGTGACTGGAATGGATGAATGTGTAAATATGGGAATATAATGAATGAATGAATGGGTGAATAAATGAATGAATTAATAAATGAGTGAATGAATGTGTTAATGTAATGAGTAGATGTGTTAATATAACAAATGGATGAATGGTGAGCGAGCGAACGAATTGTTGATATGTTAATATACTGAATGATGAATGAATGGATGGATGAATGAACGTAATGGGTGAATATGATTCTTTACTATCTCTTCTTTATAAACAATACCATGCATTATATACAATTCTTCCTATGTTTTCGTATCGTTTTGAAAAAGTTCTAACCTATATTTTTACAAATTGAACACGTATATATATTTGTGTGTGTGTGTGTGTGTGTGTTTTTATTCGTCCATTTTCAATCATTCAGCCATTCATTTGTACATTCATTCATTCATTCATTCATTCATACATAAATAAATAAATACAGACATACGTTTGTTAGTTGGTTATGTACGATTTGATTTGTTCGAAAATAATAATTTAAGCCTACTAACTGAATGGTTGGTTAATTTATGTCCATATATTTATATCTGTACTAATAAATTATTGCATAAGAGTTGTGTGTACAATATACTTTCACACACGCGCGCGCACACGCAAACACACACACACGCAAACACACACACACGCAAACACAATTGGAAATGAGTTATATATGTGATGTGATCCCATTGGCTTGTAATTAAATTTGCATTATTTAAAGATACATGTGTCATTGTCGTCCCATTTCATTGTATTGTTTTCTGTTGTATTTATTTTGTTTGTATGTGTGTATGTGCATGTAACATTTTTGTATTTATGTGTGTGTGTGTGTGTATTTGGTTGTATGTATGTGTGTGTCTGTTGGTGTAAAACCGTATGACTCAATTATTTTGCCCACATGAAGTCCCATCAATGACCCAGTTCTTTTTTTCACGAAGATACAGTTCAAGACTGTATGAATATGTTTGTTTGTATGTGTGTTTGTATTATCTATATTTGTATCTTGTTTGTGTGTATGTGTTTGTATGCTAGTATGTATGTTGTATATACGTCTGAATGTATATGTACATTGTACAGTTTGGAGATGTATCCATTTACTATCTACCAACATCATTTCAGCTGGTTGTTGTTAGGTTTGCTTGCATCAGAACGTTCATTTATTCTGTGTTTGTCTGTTTTCGTGTTCTTTCATGTTTGCATGTCCTGTGTTTGTTTGTTTTCGTATTTGTTCATGTTTGAGTTTTTCTACTTTTTGTTGTATCTAATTATTATTATTTGTTTTGTATTTTATTTTTTATCACTCATCCAATTGTATTGGTCTACATGGCTTAATTTTTATAATCACACACACATACACACAAACGTACATGGACACATAGATACACACACACACGCACGCACACACGTACGCGCTTGCAATGAATAAACATTCAAATATGGGTAATTAAGTTACATACACAGTATTCACTTATCAAATTGAAGATGCTAATGTATGATGCAGATTTATCTTCCATTAATTTATTTACACTTTCATTTCTCCTTTGATCTACAGCTTATGTAATACTTGTAATTATTATTATTGTTGTTGTTGTTGTTGTTGTTGCTGCTGCTGCTGCTGCTGTTGTTGTTGTTGTTGACTTGAATGAATGATTAAGTGAATGAATTGTTGAATGCAAGTCGAATTGAATTGATGAATGCGTGATTGATATATTGATTGATTGGCTGGATGATTGATTGAATAAAGGAATGAATGAATATAAGGTTGGTACTAATACTAACTAATCACTTATGTGCACTGATTTCACACGCACACATTCGAAGACACTTGCTAACACACATACACACACAAACACACACACATACAATCATATACTCACCTATACATATATATACATATTCACATGCCAAAATACTTGCACAGTACAAGCATATTTCTATAACCACGCTCATCACATACACACAAATATTCGCACACCCATACACACATGCAAGCCTATATACACACCAATATAGTATACACACCCATGTGCAAAAACACATATTCACCATATACAGAGACACGTACGTGTGTCCATATATGTGAATAGACACTTATACACACTTATATGTTTATATATATATACATACACACACACACATCCACACACGCACGCACACGTTCTAGAATAACAATAGACTGGCTGGTTGGAGATTGTACTAATAATGTAATTTTACTAATGAGTTTAAAAAGGCGGTAGTCGCATATTAGCATTAGCTATTACTAATAATGAGGCACTGGTGAATGTGTGAGTGATTGAGCTAGTTAATGAATGAATGGATGGATGGATGGATGAATGAATGACCGATGACTGATCCAACTAGTGAATGATTTTTATCTGAACGTGTGAATGATTGAAGAGATTAATAAGTGGTGATTGAATGAAAGATTGAATGAATTAATGATAGAACGAATGAACGAATTAATAAAGGAATGAATATCTGACGCGTGAATGATTGAATTAATTAATAAGTAAGGGTTGATTGAATGAATGAATATTCGAATGAATTAATAAATAAATATATGAATGAACGAGTAAATAAATGAATGATCGATTGAATGCATGAATGAATGCATGAATGAATGAATGAATGAATAAGTGAATGATCGAATGAAAAATTAATTGAGGGTATTTATAATATTGCCAAATAATAAGAATATTTCTTTCTACATTCATTTTCGATAACATTATCATTATTGATGTTATTTATTTTGGAATATTGCAGGCGGAAGCGATTCTGTTTATATATTTTCCGACCAATCACGTCAAACTGGAAACAATGACGTCATTAATAACTACAACAACGATGATAATAACAATAATAATATTAATAATAACAATGATAATAATGATAAGGATAATAATAACAACAATAAAGATATTAATGATGATGATGATGGTGGTGGGGGTGTTAAACACATTAAGAGAGTTATAAATAGGAATGATTACCATAAAACTGGTAGTAGCAGCAACAACCACAACAACAACAACCACAACAACAATAATAAACATTCGAAAATTGATGACAAAAGAGACGCCGACGAGAACCTCAATGCCAGTGTTAAGAATTTTCACGGTCTGATCTTCGAATCAGAAAACTACTTTCTAGTCGGGGCCAGGTAATTATCATAATTTATTAATTATTCATTTGGTTACGCACGTTCAATTGATTGATGACTAAGTAATTACTTTGCCTTTGTAGTAATTGTTTGCTATTTTTTAAATATTGGAGAGCCCTGAACGGTTGTAAGCAACGGTGACTACAGCCTAGACGCGCATTTTTACTGTATGCGGTTTCTGATAGCGTGGTTTCGAGTATCTATTTTTTGGAAATTACCCTCACGATGAAATGTTCAAAGTCGATGCAAGTTCTCCAGAAAGTTCTATTGTTTCTCCTCTTTGCTGCTGATTTTGGCCTAATTGGTTCAGAAGTTAGTTTGAAGGAAGGTTATAACTAATAAGGAAAGCGTTGTTAGAATGCTACTGGAATGTGTTGCTAGAATGTGTTGCTAGATTATGTCAACCAATTCCAAAAAAAAATTAAACTAAAATTATGAGAACATTTTGGAATCGAGAGATGTATGATGATATTTTTTTGGCTCTACCTAACTGGAATGCTTGCTCCAGAAGGGTTGGATTGGGCCTGAATTGTACACTATCTAGATAGCAAAGGGCTATCCAGTCTTCACACAGACACAACTTTATTATCTTATAAAAACGCTCATGATTTAACAAAAAATTTAATATTTTTTATATTGTTTTGTCTGCGAGTTTCGTTTCGTCGTTTCGTCGCTTCACAATGTCACATCTTCAAATTTTTACTTCTAGGGATTCTCTGTACAACCTATCCAAGTCGACGCTAGAAGTTAACAAGGTATTTGTATACTGTAATTGTACTTACTGTATTGTACACATAATGTATACATTTCTACACGCATACAAACAAACATACACACACACACGTGCATACATACATACATACATACATACATACATACATACATACATACATACATACATACATACATACACATACATACACATACATACATACAATACATACAATCCAGAAATACCACTGGCCCACCGCTGAAACGGAGAAGGCCACTTGTAGTATTGTTAACCAACACCTTATGGTATTTACTATTTATTATTATTACTGTTTTAGGCAATGCTAGAATTTACAGCCTTATTATCATTATTGTTATTGTTGTTATTGTTATTATTATTATTCTTGATTTATATGGGGTTATTTTTATTATTGTTACTTCGTTATTGGTCTCATTACAATTCTTCTAGTAGTTGTAAATATTTTTTTTCTGGCCATTAAAATTATTATTTGTTCGTTCGTTCACTCGTTCACTCATTCATTCATTCATTCATTCATTCATTCATTCATTCATTCATTCATTCATTCATTCGTTTGTTCGTTCGTTCGTTCGTTCGTTCGTTCATCTACAGGTTTTTATATTTGTTTTCGTCTATAATTAACAATACAATAAATTTATTATGCTTATTTCGAAAGTTATTATTTATTACCTGCAATCAGAAACAGACGTAATATTTTATAAGTAATAATAATAATAACAATAACAATAATAATAATAAATAATAATAATAATAAATAATAATAATAAATAATAATGATGGTTATGACATTAATTTATTTTCATTGCAATAACAACTACAAAAGGATTATTGTAGCAATTACATTAACGTCATTGTCGAGAATGTATCGTCATCATCGTCGTCATCATCGCCGAATGATTTTGTAATATGTGGCACCTACTCAACTAAACCGAAGTGTAGAAAATTGAATTACGATAACGTAAGTTGAGCTGGTTGTTTTGCTTTTACGTGATAGTGATGATGTAATGAGGATGATGAGATGATGATGTTTTGGTCGCTTTTGTAACACGAAAAATCTAACACACAGGCACACATTTACACACACACACACACACACACACACACACACACACACACACACACACTGATATGTAAGCAATTTATCAAAGCTTCATAATGGGTTCTCGTATGTATAATTTTATTTGCACCAGGAGCTTGGTGAGTACGTGCTATCGGAGCAGCTGGCCAGCGGTACCGGTGTCAGTCCTCCAGCTCCTATCTACAACTCAACTGCTCTCTTCTATAGTTAGTTGACGATGTTGCTGTTGTTCTTGCTGTTGTTGCTGTTGCTGTTGCTGTTGTTGTTGTTGGTGGTACTGTTGTTCTTGTTGATGTTGTCATTGTTGCTTTTTGATGATGTTTTGTGTCGTTCGTTCATTCATTCATTCATTCATTCATTCATTCATTCATTCATTAATTCAGTCAGTAAGTCATTCATTCACTCATTCAGTCATTCATTCATTCATTTTTTTTCGTCCCCCTTTCTTTCTTCCTTTCAATCATTCAAGGTTCTTCCATAATTTACATTCATTCATTCATTTTAGCCATACTCATCACTTATCTCCACCCACCAAATAATCATCACAATTCACGCTATTTATAACAACTACGACAACAACAACAATAGTAATAATAATAATAATAAGATTAGAAGTGAAATTATTGGAAGGCTTATAGTAGTAAATTATAATGTTATTGAATTTTATAACCTATAGAGAAGCATTTAAACAGTTGCGTCAATAATAATAAATTCAATTTAATCGTTAAATGAAATTTCATAAATTAAATAAACCAAATAAATTCACACACGCACGCACACACACGCACGCACGCACACACACGCACATCTTATCAACCAATTGACGATGACGTAACATGTTGTTCGGCCAGTTTATCGATCACCTAAACTATCAAATTGTCAGTGACGTAACTTATCAATCAACCAATCATTTATTACCTAACTTATCATGCAGTCAATCATCAATCATCCACCTTGTCAATGAGCCAATCATCAATCAACTAACTTATCAGTTAGCCAATCATAAATTGCCTAAATTCAACCTGCCAATCATCAGTCGCGTAACTTATCAGCCAGCCAATCATAAATTGCCTAAATTCTACCTACCAATCATCAGTCACGTAACTTGTCAGCTAGCCAATCAAAAGTTGCCTAAATTCAACCTGCCAATCATCAGTCACGTAACTTGTCAGCTAGCCAATCATAAATTGCCTAAATTCAACCAGCCAATCATCAGTCACGTAATTCATCAATCTACCAATTGCTGAACAGACGGTAGATTGTTCTCAGCAGCTTTCAAGCACACAGACAGAAAGTATACAATATACAGCAGTCCAGTTTTACTTGAATCACCTTTAAACGGTACTCCCTTTTTTAAAGATATCTCTATCGTAATTATTATATCTCAATGAATCGTATTTATTGTTATTCGTATTATTGTTGTTATTATTGTTATTGTTATTATTATTATTATTGTTATTATTATTAACATAATCTTAACAATCAGTCCTATAATCATAATGGCTATCATCATTATTCCTTCATTAACCCTTACTCTCGCTCGCTCACATGTTCCTCTTAATATACCATCTTGCTTGTTGATTGATTGTCACTTGTGGCCATATACGTAAACCAGTTATTTTATTATTAATTATTGTTAAATTAACCTGAAGGTTATTATTCATTCTTTATTATTATTATTTTTTTTGAATAAATTTTTTCTAGTCCCACCCTTAAAAAACACGCACAATCACTAACGCAACGCAACAACCTCACACACACACACACACACACACACACACACACACACACACACACATACACACAGATCCAAGCTTCGTGGGCTCCCTCGGCTACAAAGAGCACGCGTATTTCTTCTTCAGGGAAACAGCCGTCGAGAGCATGAACTGTGGCAAGACGGTCTTCAGTCGGGTGGCCCGCGTCTGCGCCAACGACAGGGGCGGTGGCGCCACCTGGTCCAATAGGTGGACCTCGTTTGCTAAGGCCCGACTTAACTGCTCGGTTCCTGGGGAATTTCCCTTCCATTTTGACGAGATACGTTAGTAGGCTGGGGTTGTCGCTTCGATGATGGTTTTTTTTTGTTGTTGCAAACGATCCGGTGGTGCAAGCCATGGCGACGCGATGTTGTCTAATCTTATTTTGTACCTTCTGGATTGTACCGGCTTGGAGGGGGTAAAAGAAGCTATACATAGATGGCACGGAGGTCGCCATTCTCTCTTCTTGATTTGGTGTGCGGTGTATGTTTGAGATTTTGTCACTGTTTTGTTCATTCAATAGTTCGTTGATTGATTGATTGATTCATTCATTCATTCATTCATTCATCTAGTCATTCTTCACTTATTTGCCATTGGTTGACCGAGTTTTTATTAAATCAATCCATCCATTCGCTCGTTCATCGATTGGTTATATTACACACACACACACACACACACACACACACACACACACACACACACACACACACACACACACACACACACACACTTCATATAGACATTAAATGACTATTTTGTAATTTGTCCATTCTCAATTTTGTTATTTCCAATAAAAAAAAACTATGCCTACTATTAAATGATTGCTCTATGGCATACTTTTTATTTTTTGACAAGGCTTTTGTTTATAAATCCTAAGCAGAGCCCGTTGGGTATTTAGTGAATAGTGTTTAAAAGAATGAAATGGAATAAATAAATTACTAAAATAATTCAAGTAAGACTATAAGTAAGAACTGTGTGCTAATAACATGAAGTAAAATATGGTATCGAGGTATAAAAATGTATAGTGATGGGTTTAAAAGGATCAGTAATAGGAAATTTAATTATAGAGTTAATTATTCATTGCATACTAATTAATTATATAAACCGTTGTTACTATAATATGATAACTATATTTGACCTATATAATATATTTGACCTTTTACCGACCAATCAATTTGCAGAATCCATATCAGAGCTGAGTAGGGGTACCGTCTATTCGAGACCCATGTTCAATCAGGGCGATGATATTATATATGCCGTTTTCAGTACACCAGTGTTAGTGCATTCATTGAGCATTCATTCATTCATTCATTCATTCATTCATTCATTCATTCATTCATTCATTCATTCATTCATTCATTCATTCACTCATTCATTCACTCATTCATTCACTCATTTATTCATTCATTCATTCATTAACTCATTCATTCCTTCATTCACTCACTCACTCATTCCTTCATTCACTCACTCATTCGCTCACTTATTCATTCAGGAACAGTATGCGAGGTTCGGCCGTATGTGCCTTCAGGATGGCGGATATTGAGAGCAGTTTTGGGGGGCTTTACAAGGAGCAGAAGGACCCATTGTCCTTATGGCTGCCAGTCAAAGCACTAGTTGAGTCTCACCCTGGACGTGTTAGTTGAGTCACTGGTCTACTGGTTGGTTGAGTTATTGATTGGTCGGTCCGTCGGTAAGCTGGTTGGTTGATTGGTCTACTGGTTGAGTTATTGATTGGCTGGTTGGTTGATTGGTCGGTAAGTTGGTTGGCTGGCTGGTTGGGTGGTCGGTTGGTTGGCTGGCTGGTTCGGTGTTCGGTTGGTTGCTTGGTCGGTTAATTGGTTGGTTGGTTTGTTGGTCCGTCGGTCGGTCGGTCGGTCGGCTGGCTTGTTAGTAGTTGGTTGGTTTGTTAGTTATTTGATGAACTGACTCACCGAGATATTTGTCCTTTGACTGATTGGCTCATGACTTCCAAAAAATGACATTTGATCCTAAACATGCACGGAAATGGTTAAACCCCACGGTTTAATTTTTTTCTATAATAATAGTTATTATTAATATTATTATTATTATTATCACCATCATCATCATGACGACAAGCAGACGTGCGCAGAGGACTCGAGGAAGTTGGCAGAGCAGGTGATCAACTTCGTGCACACGCACCCCCTCATGTACGAGGCTGTGCCCTCTTTTGGCGGGAGGCCAATCCACGTTCACTCCAGTTTCAAGTTAGACGATGGTGGTGGTGGTGGTGGTGGTGGTGGTGGTGGCGATGGTGACGATGATGATGATGATAGGGGAGAGATGATGATAGGGGAGAGATGATGATAGGGGAGAGATGATGATAGGGGAGAGATGATGATAGGGGAGAGATGATGATAGGGGAGAGATGATGATAGGGGAGAGATGATGATAGGGGAGAGATGATGATAGGGGAGAGATGATGATAGGAGAGAGATGATGATAGGGGAGAGATGATGATAGGAGAGAGATGATGATAGGAGAGAGATGATGGTGATGGCAAGAGGATATTTATTTTTTTACAATTTTACATTTCTACAATCGATGATGGTGACGATGATGATGACGATGTTGATGATAGGAGAGATGATGATGATGATGATGATGATGATGATGATGATGATGACAAGAGGATACTTGTGTTTTGTTTTTGATGAGGAAGATTTTGATGGTGATGACGATGATTAATTTCATATCATATAATTTACTTATAATTGCGGCGAAATTAAATAATAGCAAAGTTAATTCATTGTTGTACTCACACATACGCACACAACACACACACACACACGTACGTACACATACACAAACACACACACAGACGTGCCTTAACACAAATAGCTGTTGACTGGAACGTTCTGTCAGCTGACGGTTTCTACAGGGACATTCTATTTATAGGAACAGGTATTTCCCATTCCACGAATTTATCATTTAATAGTGTAGAGGTTAAAGCGCCTGATTTAGAGTTGTGGTGGCCTGGTTCGATTTCACAGTGGTCCAGAGTGAAAAAGTGTGTAATGGGATGGTTCAAGCGCTCCAACTTGCACTGAGTGTGTTTGTTCGTGTGTATATGTATGTATGATTGATTGATTGATTGATTGATTGATTGATTGATAGATTGATAGATTGATTGATTGATTGATTGATTGATTGATTGATTGATAGATTGATTGATTGATTGATTGATTGATTGATTGATTGATTGATTGATTGATTGATTGATTGATTGATTGATTGATTGATTGATTGATTGATTGATCGAACAACCAATCAACCAGATGACGGCAAAATTTTAAAAATGGTCAACACGGCAAAAGATATGAACGCTGAGACACACATCATCGAGGTCATCACCATCAATCAGCCACTGTCACCATCATCTTCGTCCTCCTCATCTTCCTCATCATCATCGTCGTCATCATCATCATTACCGTCGGCATCTCCGATTTCTGGATTGAAGATATATACAGACCCGAAGACGAATACCAAAAAGTTGCTGGTCGCGTCCGACAACCAGATCGTGTCTGTGCCACTTTTCAGATGCCATGAGAGGACTAGTTGCAGGTGTGTGTGTGTGTCTGTCTGTGTATGTGTGTGTGTGTGTGTGTGTGTGTGCTTTTTTAATTAATTGTTAGGGTGTGTGGTTGTGGTTGTGAATTTTCTTGATTAATCGTTAGTGTGTGTGTGGTGTGTGTGTGTGTGTATGTGTGTGTGTGTGTGTGCGTACTTTTTTAAATAATTGTTAGAGTGTGTGGTGGGTGTTGTGGTTCGCCGTAGTGTGTGTGAATTTTCAATTTTCTTGATTAATTATTCGTTAGTGTGCGTGTGTGCGTGTGTGTGTTTGCGTGCCTGCTTGTATCTTTACTATTCCAGTTTATTAATTTATTTAATTTTGTTGGAGTCATAAATTTTAAAAAAATGTATAAATTAAATTATACCGCCAGTTCCTGTATGGCCCTCAGAGATCCATACTGCTCGTGGCTAGATGGACTCTGCGTTCATTCTCGTTATGGGTTGGTTGGTTAATTGATTGATTGGTTGGTTGGTTGATTGGTTGGTTGGTTGATTGGTTGGTTGGTTGGTTGGTTTGTTGGTTGGATGGATGGCTGGTTGATTGGTTGGTTGGTTGATTGGTTGGTTGATTGATTGATTGATTGACTAACTGGCAAAGATTGATTGACAAAGATTGATTGATTGACAAAGATTGATTGATTATTCTTCTACAGAATTCAGAGCTTGAGCACAGGTACGCACCAGAAATGTCCAGGCGACACTCACAAAGGTGCCAATGATGATGATGATGATGCCTCCATCGGTTGGTGCCAATGTAATCGCCATCCTCATTATTATTATTATTATTATTGTTGTTGTCGTTGTTGTTGTTGTTATTATTATTATTACTAACACTTTCTTTATTAGAACACCGGACCTTCATCATCGTCAGGATGTTTTATTATCATTATTATTTTTTTATCCAAATTGATCACCATTCTCACAATTTTTTCACCATTAAAATCATCATCATCATTGTTCTCACTATTACAATCATCATCATTGTCTTCATCATTACCATTGCAATCGTCATCATCATTATCCTCACCATTACCACTACAATCATCATCATCATCATCCTCACCATTACCATTGCTATCATTATCATCATTGTCCTCACCACACCATTACAATCGTCATCATCATTCTCCTCACCATTGCAATCGTCATCATCATTGTCATCACCATACCATCATGATCGTCATCATCATTGTCCTCACCATTACAATCACCATCATCATTGTCCTCATTATCACCATCATGATCCCTACTACAATTGTAATGGCGAATTGTAACGTTATTTCAGACTGCAACCTCTGCGAGCAGTGTCTGCCACTATCGACGTCTCCATCAATGTGGCCGTCCAACTCGTCGTTGCTGTCGTCGTTGCCGTCAACGCCAGCGTCTTCTTCCTTCACCTATGATGAGCCCCAGCTATTAAAGAGTGATTTTTTTTTCTGTTTCTTTAAATGAGGCTGTTGTTGTTGTTGTTGTTGTTGGTGGTGTTGTTGTTGTTGTTGCTGCTGCTGCTGCTGCTGCTGTTGTCGTTTTGTTGTTGTTGTTGTTGGTGGTGGTGGTGTTGTTGTTGTTGGTGGTGGTGGTGTTGTTGTTGCTACTCTGCTGTTGTTGTCGTTTTTGTTGTTGTTGTTGTTGTTGTTTCTGTTGTTGATGTCAGCGATGGTGGCGAAAACGTTATTTTTATATAATCACTAACGACATCGCCATTATAGCATCGTCACAATCATCATCATTATCGTAACCACCAATCATCATCGTCGAAATCACAATCATCATCAGGCAGTTGTACCATGAAAACATACATTCGCTGCCTTGAAGCCATAGAATCATCATCATTATCATCCTCATCATCATCATCATCACCTTCGTTATCATCATCATCCTCATCATCTCCTTCGTTATCACTATCATCATCACCATCGTCCTCATTTGCACCAACAGAGTATGTGGCCGTGGCTGTCATCGTTACCTCAATTGCGTCTCTAATCGTGGGATTTTTAGTAGGCGCCTTCTTTACCAGGCGCAGAATGCTGGGGGCGAACGCACTGACCACGAGCAACAACAGCAACAACAGCACGATTCGCTTCTACAGCAGCGGCGGCAACAACAACAACAACCACAGCAACGACGTCGGTGGCGATTACGACGGCGATGCCGACGGGCGATATTACGCGAAAGCCTACTGCGACGACAGCGTTGGCGTCACCTTCTGCACCGTGCCCAGCCTCGCTAACGTCGATCGCAAATCGGAGAACTATTACGAGTCGTCATTTCCGCTGCCCGCTCTCTCTCGCAAGGCTGCTGCCAGCCACTCGTCCGAAGCGACATCCCTCCAACAATCGTCCACGTCATCAACACCGATGACGTCATCAACAGCGACTACGTCATCAAATACCGCATCAAAATTTACGTTGATACCGTCTAGATACACAATAGGCAAGAAGGACAGTCATGAAAACTTCGGCCTTGACATTCAGCGACAACAACAACAACCGCAGCAAGACCAACATCAGATGTTAG
>NW_008703570.1:13471034-13490300 GCF_000326865.2 Helobdella robusta
CACACAGCAGCAGCAACAACAACAGCAACAACAACATTAAAAGGGACAACACTCCCCATAGCAACGAATCCATTCTTAGCCACATTGCCGTCATCTTCACCATCACCTGCCCCGTCATCCTATCCTCTCAAGTCGATCACATCGTCATCATCTACGTCATCAACAGCTGCATCATCTTCACCATCGTCGTTCCCTTTCAAATCTACCATGCCGTCAACTACGTCGCTATCATTTTTTCCACTAAGACCCATCACAACTCTACCCACGACTGCTTCAACAACAGCTGACTGGAGAACAGTATTTTCTCGTCCAGCAACAACAGCCGCAACTACAACAACCACAGTAGCAGTTGCAGCACTAGCTTCGACAAAAACCACTACTGCATTTCTAGCGTCCACTAAATTAGCGTCTATATCAACTTCAGCAACATCATCACAGTCACCGTCTTTAGTAACTATCCCACCTCAACCATCATCATCATCATCATTTGCAAGCACACGAACGTCAACGTTAATATCATCGTCGTCGCCTCCAGCGACATCAACAGCAACAGCAGAAGCAGCAGCGGCCACATCAAAATACGACGACACCACAACAGCCACACAACAGCCACCACCTACTTCACCGCACGACCTCTTCTCGACATCATTCTGGACAAAATCAACAGAACTCCCACCAATATCGTTTGATATCACAGTAGCAGCAACAACATCTACCACAGCAGCTGCTGATAGTAGCATAGCAGCAGCTGGTAGCAGCCTAGCCACAGCTGATAGCAGCTTAGCAGCAGCAACAACAGCCACAAATCTAAAACCGTCAACATCGATAAAGAAACGCGATTCGTTCGTGCAACAAGTGCGAAACAACAAATTCATTAACAACTCAGTTAAAAGGGTCAGATCTTTTCTGACACCTGGCGACCAAGAACAGCTGTAAAAATATAAATAATTATATTATTTATTATTATAATAATAATTAGTATTATTATTTTAGCTATTTATTTATTTTTATATTTATATAATATCAATTTTATCTTCTATTTTTTTGAACATAATTTTAAATCCTCTTTGCGTGTAAATAGACTAATTTGTAATCTGTACAGAGAAACTTTTTATGTATATTTAATGAATAAAAAATTTTTTAGTGTGCGTGTGTGTGTGTTAGTTTATGTGTGTGTGTGATTGTGTGTGTGTGTGTGTGTGTGTGCGTGTGCGTGCGTGCCTATAAGCAAAAAGTCAAAGTAACTAACATATCAGATATCATATGCATAAATTGATTTAACCTCTCTATCTCGTTAATTACTAATACCAAAACTTATCTTATTACTCATTAGTATTCTACTTATTAAATAGTATTCAGTGTCAGTTTATAATATTAATGCTACTGCTGCTACTACTAGTACTATTACTATTATTACTATTACTACTACTACTGCTACTGCTGCTATTACTACTACTACTGCTGCTGCTAATACTGCTACTACAACTGCTACTACTACTACTGCTACTACTATTACTACTGCTACCACTACTACTACTGCTACTGCAACTACTACTGCTACTACAACCACTGCAATTACTACTGCTACTACTACTGCTGCTACTACGGCTACTGCTACTACTACAATTATAATAATACGTTTATTTTTTTTATTGTCAAGATATTTTCACTGTTAATATTAATTAATAATTATACGGAATGATGTAAAAAACGGTATATTATTTATATTGGTGAATGAATGAATGAATGAATGAATGAATGAATGAATGAATGAATGAATGAATGAATGAATGAATGAATGAATGAGTGAATGAATGAGTGAGTGAGTGAATGAATGATACGTTGATCGAATTATTGTTGTAATAATATCAAAATCATCGTCGTTATTCGCATTTTCACTATAAATGTTATATGAGTGTTTATTATTATTATTTTGTTGTCGTTTTACTAGCGTATTTAGGTGGTAAAATTTTTTTTGCTTCCTTTCTCTCTTGTATTTTTTATTTATTTTTTCGAAGACTCATTTTAAAATTTGATAACTAATAAATAAATGAATGTATGTATGTATGTATGTATGTATGTATGTATGTATGTATGTATGTGTGTATGTATGTATGTATGTATGTATGTATGTATGTATGTATGTATGTATGTATGTATGTATGTACGACATTTGTCTTTTTCGTTTATTTAAAGTTTACATTTTTTTTCTTTTTGCCAACTTTGCATTCAGCTTTTTTTTTCATTTTTGGCCGGAAAAACTTTGTTTGAATTCGCTTTGAACTTAAACTTTGTTTTTAAATTTTTCATAATTAGATTTTATTTTTTTACACTACATCGGTATCATCCTTTGAAAAAAATCTTTGCCATTTTTCGTGATTTAAAAAATTGCTGCGTTTTGTATAAATTATTCATCTATTTATCTATTCAATCATTCATTCATTCATTCAATTAATCAATCACCCTTCCATTTATTCATTCAATCAATCAATCACCCACCCATTCATTCATTCGTTCAATCGATCCATCTATCCTTTTTTTCTTACTTCTTTCCTATTTTGGTATATAACTTTAAAAGAAGGTTTTCCAGAGGAATTTTTGTTCATCTATTCTCGTAAACTCGTTCGGCAGTCCAAAAGAGAATGTAATAAATAAATAAATAAATAATATTAATAATAATAACAATTCGAATTTCATTCACGTTGCACCTGTCTTTAATAATATGCAGTGTTCTTTTTTACCTCACATCAATATATATTAAATACTTTCATATTATATATACAAAACCTTGTCTAACACACACACACACACACACACACACACACAACGTAATATATTTTTATTACATTTATATTTTCATATAATTTATACATCATTGTATACACATACGTGCTGCGTGTTTTTATCGTCACTTTTATGAAGTAACGCTGACGTAACTGTTTGTTTATATTTATAATCTTTCTATCCTGATGTCATACCATAACCATAGTAACGAAGGTCGTAGCATTAAGATTGAAAACATCTATATTTCTGTTTTTCGCAGCTGATGTTATTTATATTTTTTCTGTCTATGCGTATTTCCGTTTCTGTGTTTTGGGTTCCTCTGTCTCTCTCTCTCTCTCTCTTCCTTTCTTTCTCCATTGTTTTTTTTTCTCTTCCTCTTTTCCATTGTTTCTCTCTTTCACGCTTTCTTTCTCTCTCTCCCTCTTTCTCCCTCTCCGTCTGTCTGTTTGTCTTTCTTTTTCCTTTTCTCTGACTCCGTACCGCATAGATCCATGTGATCGTTAATATGTTTGTCTATGGGTATACCTAATCTTTTGTTTATGTGTTCAAGTTTTTATTTGTATTCATTTGTCTGTATAAGCTTGTTTTGTTTTTAACGGTTACACGTTTGTATATTGATGACGTCATGTTATTTAGTTAGGCGAGAAATTATATGGAAAAAAAACATTCACTCATTCATTTTGATTGGAATTCTCTCTTTTGAACTATTTTGCATATTGTAGCTGTTTAACGAATATTTTTTTTCAAGTTTTCTTGTGACCAAAAATAATAAAAAAATCTACTCCGCGTTCGTTTAGCTTAGTTTATTGACCTTAAACGGTTAAACACTTTTTCACTATGTGTATATACATGTTTCCGTGTGTATGTTTTATATGTTATACACCGCACACACGCACGCACACACACACACACACATATATATATACATATACGTATTTATGTGCGAAAATATATTATTTATATGTGCTTTTTATGTGTTTTTAATTAATTTATAACAATTTTTCCTAGCCTCTTAATGTTTAGCCCTTTTAAAAAAACTGAGTATCTTATTCATTCAATTTGTCATACGTTCATTTTTTCATTCATTCATTCGTTTATTTATATGCTTATTCATTCATTCATTTTTTGATGTCCGAAATAATTTAATTACCTATTATTCGCTAAATTAATTCAATTATAGATTTAATAATGATAAGCCTTTTTTCTGAAATGCAATTACATATTCGTTGATGTATTGTTTAAAGACATTGTCTATAAATCCGTGCGTATGTATGCATATATGTATTTATTTTTGTATGTATGTATGTATTTATTTATTTTTTTATGTATGTTGTATGAATGTATGTATTTATATGTATGTATATTTGTATGTACGTACGTACGTTCAGGCAAATCTTAATGTATTTTAATTTACCTTAGTCATTTAATGTTCACCATAATTGATAGATGCACACAAAACTGATTGGTTGATTAATTAATTAACTAATAATTTTACTGTAATCAATTTTAACGCTGTACGATGATAAACTAACGAATTTGTTATGATATTGAAACATTTCTGTTAGCACATGTCTACAAATAACAAATAGATGAACAACTTTGCTGAATATGATTTTGTTTTATTTGAAAATTTTATGGTTTAATCAATCAACTAATTAATTAATTAATCAATTAGTCAATTAATTGATTTATTTAATTAATTAATTGAGAGAGAGAGAGACAAACGCAAACGCACATCTTGTTTCTTTTTGCAGGTCGCATAGAGTTTAGGATTAAAGATGGAGACAACAACTTTTACGCCTGTGCATTTAATTTCACATAAGAAAACATCAATGAATGTATGTGTGAGAGAGAGAGAAGAGAGAGAGAGAGGAGAAAGAAGGAAGGAGAGAGTGAGAAAGGGGCTACATTAAACTGCACTACATGAAACATTAAGTACATTGTATTGTCAATGCGTATATCAAACATCCATCCATTCATTTATTCATTCATTAATTAATCAGTTCGTTTTATTTGTTCATCCATTCATACAATCACACTGTTATCAAATCAGTGTGAAAAGGTGACATGTATATATGAACGTTCTAGTTGTAGGTAGGTAGGTAGATGATTCCACTCCACGCCACAGTCCACCACAATTCATATTTCAATCAATTTTATTACTCCAAGCTTAGAACATTCTCATTTTAAAAACATTTTTATTGAGAAAAGTTAATGAAAGTTTTTATCTCATCATAATCAGCCAAATAAAGTTAACAACTCATGAAGAGTAGAACACACATAAAACACACGCATACATGTATACAAATATTTATGTGTGTGTGTGTGTGTGTGTGTATTTATATACTATGAACGTGTTAACAGTGCAGGACAAGCCAAATTTTCTGCAGCAGCAGCCATCATCTTCCAGTGGGCTCTTAGGAAAGTGGCAAGGTCGAACGAGAGGGCAGAGAGGCAGACCCAGACGGGTGCCATGACGTAGTATGATCGGATTTTGTAACCCTCCAACCTTAAGCATATTAAGAGTTGGGCTGTGACTTTTAGTAGGACCATTACAATGTAGAATGCCTGTTTTCGGTGGTTATGTTTTAACCAACCAATTGATATAAAATTATAAATTAACCGATAAATTTGTTCTTAAGATATAGATTCAGTAATAAACAAATGTAAGATTGATTTGAGAAAAAAAATTACAGTGAAGCTATTTACTAGTCAAGTGATGGTTGCTAGCTGAACATCAATAATATACAAAACAGATCCTTTACTGCACACTGAAACTACTAATTATAATATTAAATCTGGCAGTACTTTATTTTAAGATTTTAGTTAAAAAAATAGTTGAAACAATCTCACTAACTTAAATAAATTTAAAATGTTACAAGTTCAAATAGTTCATCAACACCATGGGTTTACTTTTACTAAGTTAGCTATGCCAGTGCAACTAAAGAAACTAAATGTAAAATAAAGGTAAAGAGAGCAGTGCAATGAATAAAAAACACCAATAATCAGCAACCAACAAAAAATATATATAAAGTAGTAGTATAATAATTAGTAGTAGTAGTATTATTTATTATAATTATATTATGTATTTAGTATTAGGATTAGTAGTGAGAGGCAAAACGAAGCAGGCAGACACCTACAAATTTTAAGAGGTCATGTGACTTCCATCTCCTTCGTTGTTTGATGAAAAAGAAGAGCGGCAGAAAAATGATGATGGCGTCCATGTTCCACATGGGAACGAAGACGACGAACCACGACCATAGAACCTTCTCGTCCAGTCGTAAGTTCACGAACAGGAAAAATAACAAGCCGCATCCCCAAATGAAGTACGCTTTGAAATTCATTATTTCACCTTTTTAATTTTATTGTCTTTTTCTCATTTTACGCAAATTTTACTTTATGAAACTATTTTAAGGCAACTAAATAAAAAAAAATATATTTGTTTACTTTATCATTTCTGCAATTTAAGTTAGCACAAAAATTAACAGGAAAATTATAAAAGTAAAAAAACTATAAATATTCTAACAGTTTTTATATATATATTTATTTATATAAAATATATATATATATATATATTAGATATATACAATATACAATTTATAATAATGTACGCGCTAACTTTTTCTTTTCGTTACAAACTTTGCCAAAACAAGAAAATCATAAGTTTGTTTGGAAGGTAAATTGAACTAAAGTTATTTCTGACATTTCTGACTTATTCACTATATTCCTGATTCTATCTATCAATGAATGACACTAAAGCTAGGTGTCCTAACTTGAATCATGTTTAAAATTGTCATTATTAAAAACTGGTCATCCATTTATTTTTGGTGAAATAAAGAGTGTTGATATTGTCGACAGAAACTCTTCCAAGTGATGTAGTACAGTTCAGTTTTTATGGGTAATTCAGTAGTTATTATAAATAATATACATATTTGCCATTTTTTGCAAACAGGTGACAAAATTTGTTATTGAAAGATTCACATCTGTATCTATGTATCATCCATCTATCCATCCAACCAACCAACCAACCGCCCATCCATCCATCCATACATTCATAAATATGTATCCAGTATTGATTAGAAAAACAAACAAAGAAAATAACAAATTATCAGAAAGATATAACAGGAAATAAACGATATTGTCAGCTATAAAACATCCAACCAATCAATTAATTATCAATTAATCAAATAATTAATTAATTGACTAATCAGACGTCCTAAAAACCACAATCATCAGTACCGGGTGAGATTTATTTTCAAGTGGTTTATCTAATCCTTCAACAGGTATTTTTGATTTAGCCGATAAAATAAAATTTATGTGAAATTCGTCAGTAAAATCATTTTCACACACGCGCGCACACACACACACACATACATACATAAACACACACACATACATACACACACACACAAATTGACTATTGACTATTCAGTAATAGTTAAAAATAATTAACTTCATTATAACTTTCAAGCATTCCTTTCAATTTCTAACTTAATAGCCCTACAACGTTCGTTACAAAGGAATTTAATCGTCAACATCGAAAAAACGACAAGATTACATCCCCATCATCATCGTTGTCATCATCACCGACGCAACAACTAGCACTCAACAACATCAACAACAACAACAACATCATATCGATTTAATTTCTTTGTGAAGATTCAATACGTGTCAACCCATCATCAAAGTTCATAATTGGTGTACCTAATGTTCACACCTTCCTTTTTGACCGATCAATCACTGTCTAGTTATAATTATTTTATGACGTGTCATAGTGTCAATAACGTAAAACATGGTTGGCAAATGAATGAAAGGTGTTATATAACACACATACACCCACCCACACACACATATATATATGTGGGTATGTAGATATATATACATATAAGTTGACTAGCTTTTAGATATCTACAAAAGCAGGGTTGGCACAACAATAGTTCAAAATCTCCGGAAAGCCGACAGACAAGCATCACTCGAATTCAACGACATCTAGAATTCTATGAGATCTTTAAATTTGAAGATAAACAATTCAATTCGATTCAGACTTAATAACAATTTGGCAAGTCAAACAGGCCATAATTTCCAAATAAGAGTTTGAACTTTGCCACAAACCAACACCAAGAAATACCTGAAAATCCATCTACACAAAATCTACATCTACAACTGCAAAAAGTTTTGAGAAAGATGTCATCAACCGAAGAAGTAAATTCTTCACTCGACTGCGAACAAAAACAAACTTGCCTCCAAGCCGTTGTACATCAAGAATACTCCATCTCAAAAGTTTATCACGAAATGAAAGAAAATAAAAAAAGTATTTCGTTCCGCAAGCGTCCTTTCCTCAAATGCAGACGAAAACTGAAGTTTCACACTGATAAAGAACACGACTGCAACATTCAAGGTTGTCATCCCACAAACGAAATTTCAACCAGCGAGTACAAACAGGAAGAAAACTACTCATTCAGTAGATATAGAAGTGCAGGAAGAGCCAACTGTATAGAGATGAGGAACATGTACATAAGGTATTTGAAGGAAGTGGATAATGAAGTGAATGTCATCTGGGAACGGGCAAAGAAACTACACGAAAAAAGAATGCTGGAGCAGGAAACAGGAAGTGGAAAACGATCGACTGAAGATGAGGAAGAGGATGGTGCTAATGAAGAAATGATACCATCTGCTAAGAAGATTAAATCAGATGATGGCTGATCCGATACGAGAAATTAATTTCGTTCATTGCGACCAATTCTTTCATATTTCTCTTTTCAAATTTTATTTTAGCATATTTTCGTCCTTCAGATATTGTGAATATATTTGTATATAATAATTTATATATTTTCCATGTTGAAAGAAATGACAAAAGTTCAAAAAGTGGTCACCTAGTTTAGAGTAAGGACGATTCTAGCTTGTAAGAACAAATCATTTTCAATCGAAAAATGAGGTAAAAAGTGGGTACGTTTTTATATCTTTCAACATGTTATGAAAGATATTTTGGAATATGCTGAAGGACATTATCCTTTAAAACAAAAATATTTCGGGGCGAACGTCATGTCAGATTAAAGATAACTTCGATTTCATGTGCAAGCACTTAATTAAACCTACGAAGTGAAAACCGTTTGCTAGCCGCTAAAACATTCAGATGAGGTTCCTTAGAGATCATGGCATTCAATTTTGTTAAACTTTTTTTTATTATTTCATCAAACTTTCAAGTCAAAAATTACAAAAAATATATATATATATATATATATATATATACAGACATTACAACATACATCAGACATCATGCATACATATTTGGCTTACAACACGCATATTGCCTTTCAAAGTTTAAATTGTTATATCATGTTATAACATGCTACATTAGTTACATTAACAGTTACATTAATAATAGTTAAAACAACAACATCAATAACGAGAAGGTAATCTAGCTAAAGATATTCGCACTGATGATGACAGTTCAAAAGCGAGGGAAGAAAATTAGTTTGGATAAAATATTCAATTAAATAGATAATTAATTAATTAATTAACTCCCATGATTTATGTTTAAAGGCAAATTAAAAACATTCCGCGCATTAAAAATCAACGAACAAATATTTAATAGAAAAAAAAACTCATTGTTTAAAACAATGTGAAATTAATTAAGCTAATAATAAAATAGTAAAACGTATATACACATATAAAATATATATATTTATGCGTGTGTGTTTGCGCGCGCGCGCGCGTGTGTGTGTTAAATAAACAAAAAACGTAAGAAAAAGTTATTCATGTGGTGTAGTTAATGATCGAACTGATTGACGGGTGATTGATTGAGATTTTTGGTAACAATTAACTCCAAAGTTAGCAGTAAACGTGTATATATATATATATATATATATATATATATATATATATATATATTTATAAAGATCACTGCGTTTTAGGCGTTTTTTTTCTCTAAGTTCATTATTGAGATTAGAGTTAACGTCACTTCTTTCATCAGTGACGACGCATTTAGTCCAGTCCATGTCCTTGATCGAAATTTTGGGTTTAGACTATCATAAACACAATTATTTATGAAGATCACTGCGTTTTCGGCGTATCTGTATTTAGGATAGTCTAAACCCAAAGTATATATAAATATATATACACATATGTGTGTGTGAGTGTGTGTGTGTGTGTGTGCGCGAACAAATATATCAATTTTGAATTTTGAAAAATGACATTATATATTGTATAGCATGTTATAGGAGTACCCAAGTTTTGTTAGAATTAAAAATAAATTTATAACGGAAATAAAAAAAAACTTTCGAAAATAATAACGATTTAAGTAATAATAATAATAATATTAATAATGATAACATTACACATAATAATATTAACATCTTTTACATATTCACGCAATAAAAAAAATCACCATTTGTCTTAAAAACTGAAAAAAAGCATCTTTGACACCACTAAAATTTTTTAAAATTGCCAACTGAAATATGATTGTCTGAAATTTTAAAAAAGTTCTAACAATCCTGAAAAAGGAAATGTCTAAGAATAAAATACATCTAAAGATAGAATTCATGTGAATATAGAATATATCTAAAGATAGAATAAAGATAGAATTTAGAACATTAGAAATTTAATAGAAATTTAGAAAATAATTAAATTAAATAGAAATTTAGAAAATAATAGATAGATAGAATAAAGATAGAATTCATGTAAATATAGAATACATCTAAAGGTAGAATATATCTAAAGATAGAATTTTTCTAAAGATAAAATGTATCTAAAGATAGAATATATCTAAAGATAGAATTCATCTAAGAATAGAATACATCTAAAGATAGAATATATCTAAAGATAGAATTCATCTAAAGATAAAATGTATCTAAAGATAAAACAAATCTAAAGATAAAAAGAATATACATACGTTACAAGCTAATGGCACACATATGTGTACAATAAAGGATTGTACACTAAGTAAAATTGAAGAGTACTTCTTAAAAGGTTAAAGAGAATTTATACTATCTCTCTCTCTCTATATATATATATATATATAGTATATATATATATATAGTATATATATATATATATAGATTTGTATACTTGTATTTGTATATACTTTATATATATTTGGATATATGTATATTTCCTTATACTATATTTAAATAAATAGACGCTAAAATATTTTGTTCGTACGAATTATCATCAATTTATTTTATGTAGTATGTATAATGCTGTCAAATAATTTTTTAAATCAAAACGTAAAAAATATTAAATTATTAATTAAATTTAAATAATTAATTGATTAAATTAATTAATTAAACTATGAAAATCATTTCAATTATATTAAATTATAATTAGTAATTAACATCACGAGTAGATCGCATATTGTGACGAAAAAAATAAAATAAAAAATGTTTTTACAAAAATAATTCAATTAAATTAACACATAATAAATAATTGAATAGACTAAATATGTTGTTGGTGTTGTAATGACTGCTATAATCAATGTTGATGTTGTTGTCGGTCAATGGTTAAAGGCGCCTGGTCTTGCTGATGCAGTGACCGGGTTCGAATACAAAGAGATCCCCGCCTATCATATGCAATGTGTATGATGCGTGGTTTGCACGCGCATTCATATACGCTGTGTGTGTTTGTCGTTGAAACCTCTGAAGCAAATGCAAAAGAGAGTGTAACCTTTAACCTTCTTAAACCTTTTAAATGTTGTAACAACTGCTAAAATCACTGTTTATGTTGTTTTGTTGTTGCTGTCGTTGTTGCATAATAAATCATTGCGTTGAACAACAATATATGGAATCAGCAGCAGTAATAAGTAGTAGTAGTAGTAGTAGTAGTAGTAGTAGTAGTAGTAGTAGTAGTAGTAGTAGTAGTATATAACAACGTAAACCACAAATAATAATTATAATAAAAAAATAAATAAATAATAAAAACATTAACAATAGCAAAAACAACAACGAAAATAAAATCATCTTGAGCAGTAATACAGTAGGACAGTGAAAAACTCATGTCAAATATATCTATGCTAACAATAGCACCAAAGAAATAATAGTATATAGTACGGCATAGCAAAGTACAGGAGTAGAAGTTTCAGTATCAGTACCATAGTAATAAGATTACTGTTGAAAATAAATTATAAAGAGCTACATAGATATGATAAGTTATTTAATAACCGAAATACTTGTAGGATATAAAGAAAAATTAAATTACATATATGTATATATATATATATATATTTATAAAAAAAATATATATTAACATTGCTATTCGTGCAAGCCAAGATAAAAAATTGAAATGTAACTAATAAGTAATATATATATGTAATTTATATATATATATATATATATATATATATATATATATATATTGACAGACCATATTTTATACAGTATTCAATACTATATATATATATATTCATTCATTTATATATATACCATTCATTTATTTAAAACCACTAAAAACAAAGTTCTGATATATTAAACATGTATTATGCATTTATTTAAATTAATTCTAAAATCTCCTTTCATAACAAACTAACAAACAAACAATGTTTAAGTTTTATCATTATAGCTAATTTAACGTTATATATATATATATAATTATGTTTGAAATATATATATATATATATATATATATATATATATATGTTGTTTATTTACAATTTACCGCACCTTTGTGCCAAACAATAAAAAAATTTTATATAAACTAAGTTTTTTTTTTTATAAAAAACAAGATATATGTGAATCATTGATTGATTGATTGATTGATTGATTGATTCATTCATTTATTAATTGATTCATTCTTTTAGTTAAATACTCAATCATTTTATCATTAACTTAACAAATCAATCAATAAATCAATCATTCATTCATACATTCATTCATTCATTCATAACGTTAGCTCTTTCCTTCATTCAGCCATCTATCAGAATTTGAAAAACACAACTAAGCCAACATATCACCGCCACCACCAGCGCCTCCACTACCACCAGCGCCTCCGCCATCACTACCACTACCACACATACCAACTGAATCACCAATGTCGTCACCAGTTTTCACGTCATTTTTGACACCCTCGTTCCTAACATTACTACTACTCTTGTCATCTCCATGAGTGTCGCCCAAGCAGTCGCAATTCTCGCCACACCCGTCCTCAAAAACCGAGTGAAACTCTTCATCATCGTCGTCTTCGTCATCATTTCCATCACCGTGACGATGACGATGGGGATGAAGAAGATGATGATGATGGTGATGATGATCGTTATCGTCGCTGCTAGTTCCGGTGAGCATTAACTTTTTTAGTTTCTCTTCGTTCATTGGATGCTTGTTGGTTGGATGGTTTTCTGTGATTGGTTGGTTGATTGATTGATTGATTGATTATTCGGTTGGTTGTGACTGATTGTTTTTTTTTGTTGTGATTGATTGGTTTTTGGTGTTTTGTTTTGCTCAATCAACCAACCGTTTAATCAACAAATCAAATCAATCAATCAAGTAAAATCTACCAATGGATTGCTTAATCAGCCAGCCAAATGACCAACCAACAAACCAACCAACCAACAAACCGACCGACCAACCGACCAAACAACCAACAGACCTATAGGAATAAGCACAAGATGTCTCAGCAAATCAGACAGCGTAAGAACGCCAACAACTTCCTCATCATCGTTCACAATAATCAACCTATGTACCTGGCATAATGACATTTGTCGCTATTATTTATTATCATTATAATAATTAGTATTTTTAATGTTGTGTTTGTGTGTGCGTGTGTGTGTGTGAGAGAGAGAGAAAGAGAAAGAGAGAGAGAAGAGAGAGAGAGAAGGAGACTTACAGAGGCAGTAACAATCCGGTCGACAACAGTCTTCAACGTATCTGTTAGCTTGCATGTGTGCATGTTCATAGAGTTCTGTGGGATGGGTTGTTGATTGATTGATTGATTGATTGGCTAATTAATTAACTAGTTCAAAAATTCATCGGTTTATTGAATAAAATATTAATAGATTAATTGGTTGGTTGGTTGATTAAATGTTTGGCCATGTGATAAATATTTAATAATTTGGAAATTATATAATAAGCCAATCGACATATCAATCAACCAATCAACAATCAATCAATCAACCAATCAATCAACCAACCAATCAATCAACCAACCAATCAATTAACCAGCCAATCAACCACCAAACCAACAAACCAAACTCACTTCACTCTTCTGCTTACTCATGATCTCTCTGACGGGCCTGCCAAGGTCACTGTACAGCTTGTCGTACGCCAGTTTCTATCGATACATACAAATACAAACATTTTTGAAGAAAACATACATACATACATACATACATACATACATGCATACATACATACATACATACATACATGCATACATACATTCATTCATTCATACATACATACATACATACATACATACATACATACATCATGTTTTGGTTTTAACATACATACATACATACATACATACATACAAATCAAATCAAATCAAATCACTTTTATTCAATCAAACAAAACAAAAGCATGAATGATTCGGAGACCAAAAAAAGAAAATTAATTCTTGTGGGCTCGGCCACCGTGCAGCTCAAAATTGCTTCTCAATGATAAAATAAAATTGTCAATAGGAGAAAATGTATCAATGTTAATGAAATATGTACACACTTATATACATATATATACATATACATTATTATCCTTGAAAAACAGAACTTTTCGTAATTAAAAAATTTTTCAGTTTATTTTTAAAAAGATGCAAAGTGTTACAATCTTTAATTTCTTGTGGAATCGTCTCCCATATTCCTGGGCCGGTATGTTTCAAACTCATGCTGAGTACTTTAATTCTGGCTGGTGGAGCATAGAAAAGTGGCGTGTGGCGTGTAGTTCTTGCTTGAATGGAAGTTCCAAAAGTGAAAAAGTTTCTAAAAAATGCCGGCAATTGCTGACGTAGAAATCTAAAAATGAATGTTGCAACGTGGTAGATGAACAAGTTTTTGATGTTGAGTATTTTCATCTCGAGATAATATTCACTTGTGTGACAATGAGGATGAAGATTTTTAAATATTCTGATGAATCGGTTTTGGCATTTTGTTAACTGTTTTAGATGAATGTCAGGACTGTTTCCCCAAATTACGTTGCAGTAGATGAGGTGAGGAAAGATTAACGAATAATACAGGTCAATTAGAGTGGGTTTATTTAATTTATTTTTAATTTTGCTTATAACTCCTAGGGTTTTGCATATTCTTTTAGACATAGTATCTATGTGAATATCCCAAGAAAGATTGTCCTTGATTGTTACTCCAAGGAATTTTGCGCTGGTTGAGCGAGGAATAGAAATATTGTTCATTTTTATGTCTAGGTTAGGTATAATATTTGTTAAAATTTTCGGACCAAAAATAATGTAATTACATTTAGAATAATTTACTATTAATTTATTTTTGATAAACCAGGTTGATATATTTTGAAGACTTTTATTGATGTATTCTACTTCTTTCAATGGGTCTTTAGTTGGGAAGAAGATGTTAGTGGCATCTGCATATAGAAGGTGATTTGCATCAGTTGCATGTTGAAAATCGTTCATGAAGATTATGAATAGAAGAGGACCTAAATACATACATACATACATACATACATACATACATACATACATACATACATACATACATACATACATACATACATACATACATACATACACTAATTTAAACATACAAATTCATACATACCAACATGCATACACATACACATGTATACAAACACGCACATATCCTGGGCCTTTATGTAAGAGCCATTTTAAACTCACTTACACACACACACCACACACACACACAGACAAACAAACAAACACAGACAAACATACAAACGCAGACAAACATACAAACACACACACAGAAACAAACTAACTAACTGAGAAATCGAACTTAGCGAAGACATCAATCAACTTTCCACGCTCGTCAACCACAGGCACGGCTGAGATGTGGTGTTCTATGAATAACCTCAGCACGTTTATCAGTCTCGTGCTGTACGTTATCTGATTGGTTGGTTGATTGGTTGATTGATTGGTTGATTGATTGGTTGATTGGTTAGTTGATTGGTTGATTGATTGGTTGATTGATTGGTTGATTGATGAGTTAATTGACTGTCTAATTGACCGATTGATTGTTCAATGATTGGAGTTACATGAAACTCAGTCAAACAAAACTAAACTGTTACGAAACATCTAACCAATCAACCGACCAATCATTTAGCCAGTGACCAACCAATCACTTAAGCAATCAATCAATCAGCCAACCAATCAGCTAACCAACCACCCGTGGAAGAATTTAACCAGTGACCAACCAATCAAATAAACCACTCAATCAACCAACCAACCGTGGAAACATTTTTTGTAGTGGCAGTTTGGATGGATGAGATGGGAGAGTTCATAAAGTCTGGCTCCGGGATTGTTTTCATCTGATGACAATAATAACAACAACATCAATAATAACAATAATAATAAATAATAATAATAATAATAATAGCGATGATGAGATTATGTTTCGAGACAATTCTGCAATAGCAACAAGACGATGCGAAGTTTCTAGCAAGAGGCATTTATTTACTACCCAAAAAATGATGTATCACTCCGATAAACTGGATAGATGTGAAAATATATATTCCACAGATGTATTTAAAAGTACAACTGAATTCCTTTCATCAAGGAACTGCTGAGATGATGTGTATGTTTAACTAGCGAAGCAGATGCCCTTGTTGCAAAACTACGAGATGATCCCATCCAGTGCGGAGACGAAAAGAGTTGGAAAAAGAGTAACATTTTTTTCTTGACGAAGATGACGTCATCAAAATTTTTTTAGAACTTTACTTTCAACGGGAAGGAAATAGATGGGAGTCCTTCGTTGATATTTTAAAAATCATTCGAAATTTTACACCCCATCAAAGATTGCAGTGGAGTGACAGAAGATGGATTCCAAAGGAAAACGCAAGTTATTATTGGAAAGTAATTATTTCGTTATTTAATTTTCCTTCATCTCATCAAATGAAAATCTTTCAAAAGGCGCCAGACTTCTTAAATTATATTTTCACAAGCGGGTACTTACTACAATGACGATGAAGAAGATGATGATGAAGAAGATGGTGAAAAAGAAGATGATGATGAAAAAGATGATGATGAAGAAGATGGTGATGAAAAAGATGATGATAAAGAAGATGATGATAAAGAAGATGATGATGAAGAAGACGGTGCTGATGACAAGGAAAAAAAATGATGACGACGACGGAATCAATTAAACGTACGTGGAGGTGAATGAACTTCAGGATTCGCTTGTGGGTGAGGATGTTGATTGGATTGCCTAACTTGCTGTCTATAACAAGCAGTCTATGTACCTAAAAATGTGTATGTGTGTCTGTGTGCGTGTGTGTCTGTGTACGTGTGTGTACGTATACGTGTGTGTGTGGGCGTGTGTGTGTTTGTGTGCGTTCGCATAGCTATCGTCAACAATGACATCATAATCCACAATCGTCGTCATCTTAGTAATCGTAATCATTAACGTAACACTAGTGTCATTCTTGATTCATCATGGTGATTTTAATCACGTCATCATAAACATTATACCATCAATCCAAATTCATACGTATCAAATCACTCTATTTCTCTCTCTCTCTTTCCCTCTCTCTTCATTCAAATTTCACTCATTCTCTCTCTCTCTCTCTCTCTCTCTCTCTCTCTCTCTCTCTCTCTCTCTCTCTCTCTCTCTCTCTCTCTCTCTGGCTCTCTTCTCTTTCTCCATCACATCATAGCCACTCACCCTATTTTGGCAGAGTAGCTTCAAAGCTGTAAACAGTGAATCCTCTGGACAGCAGCTAATGAGATTGCTCGAATTAAAAACAGCTGTCAATATGATTGGTTAATGCTAATTAGCTGATAGATTATGATTGGCTGAATATAAAACTACCCGGTAGATGATTGGTTGAATGATCGAATGAATGAATGGACCAATGAATAGATGAATTGGTTGATGATTGATTGAATGTTAGCTGATGAGTTGGTCATGAGAAATGTAATGATTTTAAAAAGCGATTCGAATGACGACGATGATGATCAAGACTACAATCATAATAAGCAATGCTAAAAATGCATAACAATAATAATTAATAATAATAATAATAGTAATGAAAATAATAATAACAATTAATAAATAATAATAAAAATAATAACAATAACAATTAATAATTAATAATAATAATAATAAAACAAACATTTCCACTTGCAGATGGTGTCATTTTCAACATCTTCGACTCCAATCTGAAAGTTAATCAATGATCATTAATTCGTTCTTTTTTTCATTCATTCACTCATCCATTCATTCACCCATTCATTCACTCATTCAATTTATATCAATTATCATCACTTACCTCACCAGCCCTATGGTATCTGTAGAGTATCTTGATGAAGTCTGTGATAGTTAGCATACCTGGATGAAGATAAAAACACTAATTCATTCATTCATTCATTCATCCATCCATCCATTCATTCATTCACTCATTCATTCATTTTATCAATCATGGATTCATTCATTTAATCAGCCATTCACCCAGTTCATTCATAAATCTATCCATTCGTGAAAACATAAAACTATTAATTTAGAATTGCTAACAGTATGTTTGATGATGAAGGTATACCTGAGGATTGGCGGCACAGTGTGTTGGTGCCGTTGTATAAGGGCAAAGGAGATGTGAGAGATTGTGGGTCATACAGGGGTGTGAAATTACTAGAGCACGGAATGAAGGTAGTGGAGAGGGTGCTTGAGAGGAGGTTGAGAAGTATGGTGACAGTTAATGAAATGCAGTGTGGGTTTATGCCTGGTAGGCGAACGGTGGATGCGTTGTTCATGGCGAGAATGTTGCAGGAGAATTATAGAAAGAAGAAACGAAGATTGTACATGTGTTTTGTGGATCTAGAAAAGGCTTTTGATCGAGTACCGAGGAAGGTCATTGAATGGGCGTTGAGGAAGAAAGGAGTGAATGAGAAACTTGTTAAAGCTGTGATGCAGCTGTATGAAGGGGCAAAGACAAAGGTGAGGGTTGGAAGGGGGATGTCGGACGCTTTTAGTGTTAAGGTAGGAGTGCATCAAGGATCAGTGTTATCACCGTTTCTGTTTGCAATTGTGATGGATGTTGTGTGTGGAAACATAATGGAGGGGTTGTTATTTGAGATTTTGTATGCAGATGATTTAGTCTTGATGGCTGATAGCATGGAAGAATAGCAGTTAAAATTTGACAGATGGAAAAGTGTTATTGAAAAGAAAGGGTTAAAAGTTAATATTGGTAAGACGAAGGTAATGGTGAGTGGGGAAGGTGGGGAACGAGTGATAAGTAAAATAGACCCCTGTGGGGTATGTGATAGGAGAGTGAAGGCTAACTCGGTATTGTGTATAGGATGTCAGAAATGGGTGCATAAGAGATGTAGTGGTGTGAGGGGGGCACTGAAAAAGGTGGAAGGCAC
>NW_008703570.1:13490350-13507975 GCF_000326865.2 Helobdella robusta
GGATAAGCTGAATGCGGATGGAGGATGTTTGAGCGCAGTTACGGCTAGAGTTCGTGTGGGATGGATGAAATTTAGGGAACTGGGTGGGGTATTGTGTGGAAAGAAATGGTCAGTGAAGATGAAAGGGAGGGTATATAAAGCATGTGTGAGAGCAGCGATGATATATGGTGGTGAAACTTGGGTGTTGAGGAGAGAGGAGGAAAGTGTACTGCAGAGGGCTGAAAGAGCTATGGTGAGGATGATGTGTGGGGTTAAAGTGAAGGATAGGAGGAGTAGTACAGAGCTGATGTCAATGATGGGACTGAATGAGGACATTGTGACATTGATAAGGAGATCGAGATTGCGGTGGTATGGACATGTGTTGAGAAGGGATGAAAGGGTCGGGATTAGGCGAGCGTTGGAGTTCGAGGTTGAAGGAGTGGTAGGAAGGGGTCGTCCGCGATTGGGATAGAGAGAGCAGGTGGAGAAGGACAGGGTGAAAGCGGGGTTGCGTGATACTGAGGCGAGTGACAGATGTGGATGGAGTCGAGGGGTATTTCGGTTTCATCATAGGTAGCCAAACGGCAACCCCCGATCTCGGGGAAAATGTCGTCTAAACGTGTGTTGTTTGTTGTTGTATAAAACTATTAATTTAATTATACGCTAATTCATTCATTCGTTCATTCATTCGTTTATTCATTTGTTTATTCATTCGTTTATTCATTCGTTTATTCATTCGTTTATTCATTCATTCATTCATTCATTCACTCATTCATTCATTCAATCATGCATACCTAATTACATTCCTTCATTCATTTATCGAAGCATTCCTTCATCCAGTTTTTCACCCACACACTCACTCATTTATTTACTCATTCACTCAATCAACCGACTCGTAAAATCCTGCAACTCAGTATCCCAGAGTACAGCTGCTTTCACTCCGTTGCCAACCAGGGCTAAAAACGACCTTTTAACCTGAGGGGAATCAATCAATCAATCAATCAATCAATCAATCGATCGATCGATCAATCAATCGATCAATCGATCAATCAATCAATCCGACCGTTAGTAAGTCATTTAGTCAATTAATCAATAATACAATCAATCAATCAATTAGACAATCAATCAAAAACCAAAATCATCATAAACAAACATCACTACCAGCAAACAAACAAACAAGCCAAAAAACAAACAAATAAACAAACGAACCAACAAACAAACGAACGAACAAACAACAACAAACAACAACAAACAAACAGACATACATACACTCAATCTCATATCGAAAACGACAATCTTTGAGCTAGGAGGCATAAGATCGTAGCACGTGTGGTCCCTCAGAAATCGGGCATAGGACGCCGACGGTGGACCTGCTCGTCGTGGCGATCACGGTGATAAAAATGATTATCATCATTTCTAAATGATTATCATCATTTCTAAAGACAATTAAGATGGTGATGAAGATGATTGGCATGATGATAACAACAGCAGCAGCAACAACAACAACAACAACGGCGTTCGTTTCTAAAGATGATGATGATAAAGATGATTAACCTGATGATAACAACAACAGCAGCAGCAACAACAACATCATTAACGACAACATCAACAACAACAACTCACAGAAAGCATCATCATCTTCATACTCGTGTGTGGCTGAAGGCATCTAGAGACGCAGTATAAATAACACACACATATCAATTATATACTTATATAAACTGTTTATTAACATAATAATTATATAATAATAATAATAATAACAATTAATAATAATATTAATTATAATTATTATTATTATTGTTATTTATGGTTCGGAGAGTGCACAGAAATTGATCGATCTGAATCTTGCCTGGTGCAAATGGTCGGCATGCGGATGAGGACAGATAAGAAAGTGCTGTGTATTTAGAAGGAGGAAATAAGATGGTTCATACGATCAGTTCCTACCAAGGTTGACAATAGACAATATGCCCATTCCAACAGTAGAAATGGGTCGGGAATTCAAATAGCTGGAGAATGTCTATGATTCAGAACTAAGAGACACGGAAGCCAAAGAGGAGGTGATTTTCAAATTAACACACCTCCTGAGATCTGATCTACGACCGAGCTAGATGTTTCTACGCAAATGGAACTACAAATTTTGAGAAGACTCATCCCCTCACAACTGAAGTTCGAGCTGCATTTAAATATGCCACCTAAGTACACTTATCATGGATAATGAGTAATAGGGTTTTATAGTGCATTTAATTATTTGACAATGACCATAATCTATTCTATTTTATATTTTATGTCACTGATTTTTTGTAATGAAAGAGTTTTTAATTATAGAATATGTTGTTGCACTTTTTCCACGGTTAAATTTTCGTTACATCGGTATAATTAATCAGTTGCACGCGATAATTAATCAAGTTAATTAAATAATTACCATTAGTTATCAGTAAACAGTTGCAGGTAACATTTCTAATCTATCATCTGTTCTATCATCATCATCATCATCTTTATCATTTTTATAACCATCATCGTTACCATCATCATCTTTATCAAATTTTATTACTACCATCATCATCATCATCATCATCATCATTATCACCACCATCATCATCATCACCACCAACCCTGAAAACTTTGGTGCCCTTTACTTTATCCCTCCAGACCAGGTAGTGCATCTCCCCGTCATCGTCCTCCTCGCCCCGACCACCTACCCACCGTACGGGGATTAATTACAAATCGTCATCATCACCAGCATCATCATTATCAGCAGCACCAACATCATCACCCACCGCCACCCTCTCGTATGAAAACCATCATCACCATTACCGTTATTATTGTTGGATTAAGCGTCACCATTATCATTACCATCATAAATATCATCATCATCATCATCATTAGCATCATCATCATAAATATTTCACGATAGTAATAAACATTGACATTATATAAGTACTAATATATCGTCCTCATTACGTTTTTATTTTATTATTCCTATTTAAAATTATGAATAATAACGAAAATAACAATTATTATTATTATTATTATTATTATAGCGGCATTATAGCGTAATGTTTAAAGGCGCCTGGTGCTGCCTTGAAGTGACATGGTTCAAATGCAAAGAAAATCCACACCTAGATATCTCAGGCAATGTGTGTGATGCATAAGTTCACGCGTATCCAAATACGCCCTGTGTGTGTGTGTGTGTGTGTGTGTGTGTGTATGGTGTGTGTGTTTGGGGTGTATGTGTATTTGTATGTGTGTGTGTGTTTGTGTGTGTGTGTGTGGTGTGTATGATATTTGTATGATGTGTGTGTTGTGGGTTTTATGATGATGATGATGATGATGATGATAATGATAGTTTTGATGTTTCTGAATAGTAGAGATTATGAGAGAATGACCTTTGAACTTTAACTTCAAAAATTTTAAAAGTTTTTTTCAACCACTACAAAACTATATCATCACTTACACAACAATTTAAATACTATATAAAAATAATATTATTATTACCAGTAATAATTTTAAAAATCGTGAAAAATAATTAATTGGATAATTAATTTTTTTGAAACAAAATTTACAATAACCTGAAATGGAAGACCTGATGTGATTCTGTAAAGAAGGCAGAAGAACAATTAAATTAAACTAAATTAAATTAAACAATATAATTAAAATTAACAGACATAATTATTATAATAATTATTATTATTATTGAAATATAAATTAATCAAAATTATTAATACTATAACAGAATAGCAGTGAATACAACGAAATACATTTAGAATTAATAAATTATATTGAAAAACAAACTCAATGCATTTACAGATAACATGAATCCATAGAAAAACTTTTAAAATAAATGTTAAATTTATACAAGCAATGAACAAACGAAACGAATCGAATCGAAACAAAAACAAGACTAAAATTCCGTAAGAAATGAATGTCACAACGTTGAGAAAAGTAATTTTTTTAAATCTTTCTAGTCTGGCTACACAAAAATCTACTCGATTATTTTGTTAACTGTTTAACACATAAACATTCAAATAAAAAACAAACAAACATACAAACAAACATACACCATGCAAACGAAAAACAAATCACACCCAAACATACAAATCTGTCCCTAGCTTGCTTGCGGGCGAGTAACAGTTTCGTCGTGTCACTCTGTGTTCGGTGCCGGTGGTGCATCTCGAGGTACTGATCGGGGCCAATCTCTAAACTAGGGCTCAGGGCTGACATCTGTCGAACGGCCGGATGGTGAAAATGTTGATTAGGATGGATATGTCTTGGGGACGATTCGGCTACTGTCCCTGCTGCCGTAACTGTAAATCTGCATCGTGAGGAGATTGAGAAAGATTTAGATTGAGAGAAATTTAGAAGATGGGTGGAGATATTAGGACATTTGGACGCCGCGATCGTGCAATGGCTATGGTATCTGGAACCGCTGCTATTGTAGGGTATTGTAGGGTTTTTTTATAGTCTATCTTTATTACGACCAGAAGCGTAGCAGTTCGTCCGGAAAAAAATAATAAATCTAACTAAAAAGCTGCTTGCACGCCCGCGATAGCACTGCATCTACATGTTATACGAATAAAGTATGACAAGTTATGTGACGGATAAGAAAATTAAAAAAAAAAAACAAACATAAAAAACATCGGTATGTCGAAAAATATCGGTATATCGTTTTAATTACCGATATTTGTTACGAGAATATCGATACATTGTTCTAATTACCGACATTTGTTACGACAGGCAGCTACCGTGCTCGAAAACAACGAGATCCAGTTTATCACATGCAGTGTGCGTGCGTGTGTGTGTATGTGTGATGCACTGATTCACATTCACGTGTGTTTACTCACCACACACTCACTACGTGCTTTTTGCTTGTTGTTGATTGATGCCTCTTAGAAATATTACAAAAAATTGCAAAAATCGCAAATAATATCATCACATTGCACTGAGCAATCACATAAGGTATATGTAATCAATAACCACAGGACTGTGACAACTATTTATTTACTCAGTTGTTAATAATTGAAATTATTACCATTACATACATAATATTTACATTGCAATTTACATCTAATTATTCTAGTCAGAATTATTATCATTATTGTAACCATTATCATTATTATTATTCAAATTAATTTCACCAGTTTGAATGAATAAACCAAATTTCCCTAATCCCTAATCTAACCTGGACTCCCCTGTCTCGCAGCAGTGATGTGCCTCGGCAGACGACACGGACGAAATTTCTGGGCAGTCACAGGCATTGGATTTCGTCTTGTGTCGGAAGGAGTCAATGAAATGTTTGACTTTGCCTAAAAGAAAGTTGACGTAACGTATATGTGATGTCATTGTAATAATAATAATTATAATAATAATAATTAGTATTATTATTATTATTAATGATGTCCACTATATATAAATGGAATACTCCTTGCTGCATCTGAATCCGAGAGAGATCTTGGAGTAATTTTTTCAAATAACTTAAAATGGAAAATTCAAGTCGTCACAGCATCAAACAAAGCAAACCAAATTCTTGCTCGAATAAAAAAATCTTTTGGGAAACGTGTGTTCAGCTGTTCGATGATTGAATACTATAACATATTGTTGTAATCCCTGAATTCTCGTTACTACCAACACCAATGTCATAACTTTAAAGATATCTATATTTCTAACACCAGTGTTGTATCAGTAGCTTCCAACGATCGTCATGTAATTGCTTCGTAATTTATACCTGACCTTTATTCGTTCACTGTTGGTGTTTGCAGTATCAGTTTGGTCCCCAGATCTAAAGGGCGATAGCGAGGTGACCGAAATAGTCCAGTGTACTGTAGAGCAACGAAGTTGGCTCCATCTATAAGAAACCTAGCTTACAAAGATTGTCTTTAAAAATTAGGATTAACATATTTGGTGGAAAGAAGAAAAAGAGATTTAAGTCAGTTGTTTAAAATCGTGCATAATTTGGACAAAGTTGATTTAAATAATCGTTTTGGCATAGACAAAACCAAAACGCGAGGTCACAGCTTGAAATATTTTAAGGTGTTAACAAGACATAGAGGCAGAGAGAATTACTTATTCAATAGAGTTGCAAATACATGGAACTCATTACCAAATAAACTTGTTAAGGTACAATCTATGAACAAATTCAAAGCAGGCATTGACTGTTGGATGAACAATCAATCAATCAATCAACGAATCAGCTGTGCTAGCCTGCCTGACAGCATGCTCTCTGGACAACCTCCAGAACAGCATTACTGCTACTACTACTGAATAACAATGAATGGTTGTTACTATTTACGGTGTGGTTGTCGTAAATATTTGAGATTTTCTGCAATCAAAGATTAATAATATTTTAGCTTTTCAAGATATAAAAAAGACATCATTATCATTATCAACGACATCATCATCAGCACCACCATCATCATCATCATCACAGTTGTTCTGCATATTTTTGGGTGTTTTTGTGATAAATTTTGTAGGGATGTTTTCACGTTTAAAGTTTTTAAACTTTTCTAATTTTTATTAATTATATTATTATTATTATTATGATACAATATTATAATTATTTTATTAATAATATATTATAATATATAATGTTTTTATTATGATATTGTTGGTACAGTTTTAAAACCATGATATGTTTGTTGTCTGCTATGTTATTTAGAAATAAATAAGCAATTGGCCCAAAGAAGAGTTATCATCGCCACCATCATCTTCAATATCATCATCACCATCATCATCGCCATCATCATCTTCAATATCATCATCACCATCATCATCGCCATCATCATCGCCATCATCATCTTCAATATCATCATCATCGTCATCATCACCCTCAATATCATCATCATCACCACCATCATCGTCATCATCATCATCATCATCATCGTTTTCGCTTATATTATCATTGTGGTTTCTTTGTTTGAAACATTTAAAGGCTTACATTACATTATTAACCCATCATTGCATTATTAAACCTTATTTAGCATACACTAAGACTCATCATCATCATCAACACCTCAGTAGCAGTAGTAGAAGTAGTAGTAGTAGTATTAGTATCATTACTACCATTATGATTGCAACTATAATATCTTTATAGCATTCATAATATTAGTACTACAGCATCATTGGTGTTAACATAATTAATATAACATTATAATAATAATAATTATTATTGTTATTATTATTGTTATTATTATTTTTGTTGTTATAATTATAATTAAATAGCAGAGGTTTTCATCAGCCAGAACTTAAGCCTAATTACAATGATAGCATGCATTTACAACTTCATCACCATCATCATCATCATCTGCTGTCATTGTAACCATCATCGTCTTCTTCATCATCATCATCATCATCATCATCATCCTTATAACCATCATCATCATCATCATTGTGATCATCGTCATCGTCGTCATCATCAATATTATCATCATCATCAATTAACAACCAACAACACTATAACAAAAATTATAAGATGATTCTTTTTAATATGGCCAATATAATTATCCTTATCATCATTTACAACAGTTACACAATCATAACAATACAATTATTTTATTATCACATAGACAAATAATTTTAGTCAAGTATTTAATTTCAAAAGCGCAAAGTGAAGAAAAAGAAACAAAGAAAAATAGAAAACTACAACAAAACATAAAAAAAAATTAAAAAAAAAAACAAAAAACTGTTTATACCCCCACTATGCTGTTTGGAGTTAGGCCCCGAATGATGTCGACTATGTGGGGACGGCGTGTTCCTCAGTTGGGAAGGAGGAGCCCCAGCCGGCGTAGGCGACGTCTCACGTTTAGGATCTTTTTTCGAAAAGAGGCCATGTTTTTTCTGGTGACCACTGCTGGACGTTAGACTTGTAGACATGGTTGCAGGATGCCTTTCGCTCTCCCTGACCGGTTGCAGATGGTAGTTCTTTGATATGGAATCCTGAATGTGTGCGTGTGTGTGCGCGCGTGTGTGTGTGTGTGCGCGCGCGTGTGTGTGTGCGCGCGCGTGTGTATGCTTGAGAGGTTGTTGTTGTTATGGGAGTCTTATAGGCACAGTAAACATTATTTTATTGTCGTTATTTGTCTACCCTTATTTTATATGGAATGTTTTATGCCAGGTTTTAATGCTTCCGTAGTTGTTGTTGTTGCGGTAGTTGTTAGTCATTTGTTGTTGTTTCGCTTTTGCAATCTTTTGGTTGTTAGACGACATAAATAATATTGATATTTTATTGAAGAAACTGATCAATACAGGGTAGCCAAAAAACACTGCATACAACTACTAAACATTCTCTCTCTCTCCCTCTCTCTCTCTCTCTTTTTTTGCTACAGACTCATTCAGTTTAATTATATTGTTCCCTGATACAAAAAAAAGTTTGAATGGTAAATAGTGGCCATAGTCATAGTAGAAATGCGCAAAATTCTTTCCACTGGTAACTTGTAACTTTAACAAAAAGGTTGCCATAAAACACTTAATATAACTCACATTCTCTTACAAACTTGTTCTCTCTCTCTCTCTCTCTCTCTCTCTCTCTCTCTCTCTTTCTCTCTCAGTCATTCAATTCTTCACTCTCACTACAGACTTATTCATTCAGTTTAATTTTTTTTTGTTCACTGATACATTTGAATGCTAATTATAGATAAGAAGATGCAATAGCAAAAATGTAATAATAGTAGTAGAAACAGAACTCACAAAACAAAAACATCTAGCCGGTAGATTTGTTTATTTGAAACTTTATAAAAAAAAAGTGACCAAAAAAAACACAGCACACAAAACCTTCTCACTCACTCTCTTTCTTGTTCTCTCTCTTTATTCTCTTTCTCTTCTTTTCTTTCTCCTTCTTTCTCACAGTCATTCTATTTCTACCATTCTCTTACTACAGATTTTGCTCAATTTAATTCTCAATTGTCACCTGATATGTTTAAAATCTTAATTATAATGGTTACGAAATAATGAAACATAGATATGCAATAATGAAACATAGATATGTAATAATAGAACATAGATAGGCAATAACAGAACAAAGATATGAAATAATAGAAGACAGATATGCAATATTAGAAAATGTAATGAAGACACGGAGCTTAAAAAAGGACCTAGCTGATTGACTTTGTTTATATGAAAAAGTAAAAAAAATTAAACAGCAGTGTAGAGAATTAACTACTGCAATTTTTTAACCAGGCTTGCAATTGCAAATATGTTAAATTGTTAATAAGACATTTTTTAATTTAAATTCATTTTAAATTAAATTAATTTTAATTTCAATTAATAACCAAAAATTAAATTCTCATTTTAATGTTTAATCATTAATGATTAAGTAAATTTGAAAGTGTTTTGTTTAGTTTTTATACCACATTCTGTCATCTTTATAACATTTTCATACTCACTGACACAACTCAAAAACTGTTATAATTAATATTAAATAAATAAATGATTAATCAATTTTAATTAAATCAAAAATAAACTCAATACAAAATTAATATTTTAACAAACTAAAAAAACCGTATTCAATTAAAATTAAAAAGTTGAAGAAAAAAAGGCAATAACCTTCAAATAACCAGCATCGGCCCCAGATATTGTGTAATAATTTCCGCTGCCATATTCGGTGGGTATGCCAATCGTCTGTTCGTCACTCCCCATAGTACCCCTACGCTTGCCATCGGAGGACTTTCTGTTGGGGCTACGTGACGAATTTTGATTGAAAACTGCATCTACAGTTCTCCTTGGATGCATCGCTCTAATATGAATTCAGTTTGGTAGGCCAGTCCGTATTTTTTAATATTTGCCTTACTTACTTTTTTAAAATTCAAAAGTAAATTAAATGGATGAGTTTTTTAAACTTTTTAATTTAATTAATAAACTAAAAAATAACTACACCACTTTCCTTCTCTGAATTAGTTTTTAAGTTGCGACAGTTTTGTTGTTTTTATTTAAATGAATTTTGACTTTTTAATACTGAATCAATTTTAAATATTTTACTTCATTTATTTGCAGCGCATTATTTACTTTTAAAGTTTTTTTTATAAATAAATAGTGAGCGATATTAAAAGAATCCAATTAGAAATTTTTAACTTTTAATCAATTTCAAGTGGAGGATTATTTTATAATCAATTGAAAAAATAATTTAAAAACACCAATAAATTATGCAAAAATGCGATTTTTTTATAATTAAAAATTATAAACTCTTCAAATATTTACTTCTTTTTATGATTAACGTACATTAAAATGCAATAGAATTACAATACAATACAATACAAACTATACTAGACTATACTTATACTATAAAGCAATACCATCAAAATACAATACCATACCATATAAAAAACAGCAGAAAGATTTTTTTCTTAAAAAAATACAATACAAACTATACTATACAATACTTATAATATACAATGCAATACAATACAAAAAATGGCAAAAAGAATTTTTTCTTCTTCAAATTCTAAATGCAAACCCGCCAACAAACAGTCAAATCACTAACACTAACTTAAATAAAATGAATGCATTCATTAAAGACGAAACTAAATTAAGTTGATCTCGTAAGATATGTATACACAATATATATATATATATATATATATATATATATATATATATATACATATACATATGTGTGTGTGTGTCTGTGTGTAAAGTATTTAAAGTAAAGTCGTAAAGTGTGTTTACGAAAAAATTATGATGTGTGTTTATATTTAAAACTAGATATACAAACATCTGCAAATATATCATATCTAAGAATATATATATATATATATATATATATATATATATATATATATATATAATTATATATATAAAATTATATATATAAAACTATATGTATATATATTTATATGTGAACATATATAAAGATGAATATTGATATACTAATATAAATATATATTCTTGTACATCTATCTATGATATACAGCGTAGGCTATCATTTTTACTTAATGTCATGTCACGTGGTTTTACGTGTGTATGGTGTATTCATCACATTCATCATCATAACCACCATCTCGTATCATCATCATTCGATCTCCATAGTAACACACACACGCGCGCGCACACCCTCACACACACACACACAAACAAAACAAACAAGTTGTTGTGTTACTGGATTATTGTTGTATTTAATCACTTGTAACCGATTCTGTTATTGTCATGGTTGTTCAGTATTGAGCAGTAAGAACATTTAATGTTATTGTTGTTATTGTTGTTATTATTATCGTTATTTTTAATGTTTTGTTATTATTTTTGTTATTGAGTCGATGTTATAAGCTCATGAGCAAAATAGTTGGCCATCCCCGTCCAAATATTGGTCCCTAATGAAGTAATGAACACAGAAACAATTTTGCGAAAATTCACCTCGGTCACCTAGTTTTGTGTAAATTTCTCCTCGGTCATCATCGATTCTTTAAAAATCCCTCGGTCGTCAACTGTTTCGGAAAATCCTCCACTATGAACTTTTTGTTTGAAAATTCTCTCTCCGTCATCGATTTACTTTTTTTTAATAATTTTTTGGAAATTCCTTCGCTTATACTTATTCTTCTATTGATGAACAAGCAATAGGTCTACCTTGGTTACTAAAACGTAAATCTTTGTACACTTATCATACATTAACTAGAAAATTCGCATTGTTAGATTTGCCAATACGTTACGCCTTTCTTTCTTGTCGGCCTAGATAGCTCAGTTGGGAGAGCGTTAGACTGAAGATCTAAAGGTCCCCGGTTCAATCCCGGGTCTGGGCAAAACACCCACCTTCCCCGGTGGCCGACAATTTTTTTTGCGCTTCTTATTAAAAAGAATTTGAATTTTTATAGTAAGCATTTTTTTCTCTATAATTTGTTCTAACATTTAATAAGTTGTTTTTGAACGTTTTAAAAAAATTAGGCAAATTATTTTAGCGTACTTCATATTTTGTGATAAAATTTTCATAAGATTTTTTTAAATTTTTCCTAACTTAACTTTTTCTCTGGTATAAAAATAAAAAAATTCATTTCTATTTCTTATTATTACGTCATAATAAATTGTTCTCAACGTCATTTGTGCGTGTGTGTGAGCGTGCGTGCTTTTTTTCTCAATTTATATAATATTTATCCAAATTCAAATAAACGAAATAATAAAATGATAGTATAATTATAACTAAAGTAATGTTAATGTTGACAATAAGAGTAATGTTATAGTTAATATAAATATAGAAATATAACGTAATTAAAATGAAATTGATTTATAATTATATAATTAAAAATATCATCACCTATCTACAACAACATAAGATCCAATGATGTCTAATTTATAAATAGTTACTCTACCAAAGAAATCAAAAGACGATTGAAAGACGATTTTTAACTTTTTAACTGGTTCCAACTGATTTCCACTTTCTTTGCAATTGAAAATCTGTTTAAAAGTTAATCTAAATTATTATAATTATAATTATTATTATTGAAAATTATTGTCAACAAACAATTATTATTATTATTATAGATTCAGGTTTGAAGGGAAGAGTGTCTGGGCCCAAAAGATACAAATTAAAATAAAGATAACACAGAGGTAGCTACCCTATTACTATTATTATTATTATTAGGTGGCAAGAAGGTGTCATGGTTATAGGTATAGGGACTTAGTCCTGCTGTTGCAGACACCACATTTGAATGGAAAGTGATTTCAATCAATTAGTTTGTAAAGTGCTATTTCCGAGATGTTCAACAGTACTTCTCAGTGAATTTTGCAATGAGATGGGTCTTGAGATCCACTCTGAACTTCGTAAATGATAAAGAAGTAGTCAGAGAGTTCCAGAGAAAAGGGCCAGAATTGTATCTACCTATCAAATGTTGTTTGTTGTTGATAGCCTAGACTGATGCAAGTGCGCAAGACAGAATATGATCTTTAACCTTTTTATCATTATATTTCAAGACCCCCAATAAAAATAAACCTGTTCAGAGCTGATATCTTTAGGAAAAAATTCCATGATTTCTTTCCATTCTATTGTGTCATCGTTTGTCGTCTGCTGCTGCCCCAACAACAAACAATCCTTACCAACGAACCCACCCTGAAATTTCAACACTAATTCACTGATTAAGACCTCGTTGGGGAATTCCACCATGATTACCTGGGGTGAGCCCTAGGGCCAATGTTTCAAAATTCAAAATTTTTCATTAAAGTTTATTTAATGTTAATCAATGACCTAATTTATTAATAATTGAATCTTCCAAAAAATAGAAATAAAATGATAAATTAAAAGTGAACTTGAATAAAAAGTAAGGAATTAAATTAAAATATTAAATTAAAATTAAAAGTTACTTGATCAGAATTCCAGCAGGTCTCCTCATCATTATCGGTCAAGTGCTGCTTACCAAACTGTCTGACATTTCTGTTTAATACCGAACTCACTCTAAATTAACATAAAAAATAAAATAATCTTTAATATAATTATTTTATTCAATAAATATTTATTTTAAATTTTAAAAAATATTAACAAATAATTTCGGCAACAGCAAATTATCATTAATTTTTTTCTGTATCAATTCAATAAAAATTTTAAATGTAGCAATCAAAAATACCTAATTTTAACCCCGCCACTGGCTAGAAGTGACATGCCTAAATAATAAATTAAAAATAACCTCTCAGTGGCCCAAAATTTTCATATTTACATTATAACTTAAATCTACTTTTAATCATTATGTAATGGTGATGAGCCGGTTGAACTTTGAACAAAATGCCAACAATATTTTTCAATGGTACGTTATATTACTCTATATTATATTATATTATATTATATTATATTACGTTATATTATATTATATTAAGTACAGATAACATAAGAAAAAGTTATTCAAGCAAATGTAGCAGTAGGACTTGTTTAAAATTGTATTTTAAATGAAAGTTAACAGTAACAACACTTTAAATGAATTTTGAAGTACAGACGAGCATTCAAAAATTTAATTATATTTTAAAAACGTGAAAATACAGCAGAAAGTGCCTGAACAAAAATTTTAAACTACAAAATTGAATAATAATGTCGCAAAAACTTCATAAAATTCACAGACATTGGAACAGCTTGTGCGAATGAAATCCAAGTCGGCATTGTTTTTAACAAAACTAAGCTGAATTAAAAGCTTACAAAAACAACAAAAACAAAAAACAACAACATAAATAGCATGAAAATGACGTCACCAGCAACGACAACCAAGTCAGCGACATAATCTCAGTGACAACAAAAATAACGCAGTAACAACAACATATACAACAGCAAAATCAAAATAACACAGCAACAAGCAATAAAAACAATGGCAACAACATCATGAACAACAACAACAAAACTTTTTCAGGACCACAACACTATCACCGGCAACAACAGCAACAACATGAAACTGCCAACAGTAACAACATAGTTTCGTTTGTTGTTGAATGAGGAATCACGCTCTACTAAACACACATCCTGGCATGCGTATGACTGGCATAATACAACTTCATGTGTACAATTATATGTGTACAACTCTACGCATACAACTGCACACGGCTCTATGTATGTCAGTGGTCAGATGCAATTCGTGTGGTCTGTCTGCAGTCACATGCAATTTGTGTGGTCAGTGGTCAGATGAAAATTATGTGGTCAGTGGTCAGATGAAGTTTGTGTGGTCAGTGGTCAGATGCAGTTTGTGTGATGCACGAGCATTTACATGTTGATACCTAATTTTCCTCCTAATTGTTAGCGTCGTCGTTATCATCATCGTCATTATCATCATCATCATAACTGACCGTAAAAGTCCAGTCACACCGTACCAACTGGCTATAAAATTGTAGCACTTTGATAATTCTTTTTATCTATAATTCTATATTTAAAAATGATGATGATGGTGGTGATGATGATGAGGAGGATGATGATGGTGATGATGATGGGGAGGAGGAGAATAAAGAAGGTGGTGATAAATAATGTTGAGGATAATGATGACGATGGTGACAAAGGACAATGAAATTGAATAATAATAATAATAATTACGACGACGACGATGATGATGGTTGTGATGACGATGATGATGATAGTGGTAATGATGATGATGATGATGAGGGTACGCCACCGACGACGGTTATTGTGGTAGATATCTTATTGAAAAAAATCGCCATCTGTAAGGTTGTCGATCTGTCTACTCTTTATTATTTTTGTTTTTTCACTTATCGTTATTATTATTATTATTATTATTTGGCTAATGGTCGTTATTATTATGACAGTGATTATGACCGTTTAACTCATAAATAAAAACCCTGGAAAGAGAGAGTGAGAGAGAGAAGGAGAGAATGAGTGAGAGAAGAAGAAAGTGAGAGAGAGAGAAAGAAAAAGAGGTGCTTATGTGCGTGTACTGTACATATGTGTATACCGTCTGTATATTATCTAAAATTAAACATGAAACTTTGTCTTTAAATATACACATATGTATATACTTATACACATATGTATATATTTATATGTTGGAAGGAGACCATGCTTTATACAGTATTGTATGAATTCTAGCGAATTGTTGGCATTAATCAATTTAAAGTTTGTCTTTTAAATTTTCCTTACTAGAATGTTCTGGAAATTGTCCAATTTATTGAAAATAGAATCATTGTGCTAGTTCATCATAAAAATTTAATGAAACTGTTGTTATCCGAATTGGCCTAATTTCGATTTTTCACAAATCATCTTCAGTTATAGTATATAGTTTCTAATTTAAACAAAGCAAAGTTAATTCTTCAGCAAAGTGTGTTACCTAGTTGGTGTCGTATTCTTCATCCTCTTTGTTGTTGTCATTCCTTTGTTCTTCCTTGTTATTGAAGTTAGTATTAAGGCATCGAGTTGGTAATGTTATCATTCTTTGCTGGATGTTTATTTGTGGTTTATTGATATCTATTGGGACAACTTCTGCAATTTTTAGATGCATTGTGTTGGTGTTTTGATAAATTATTTTTGTGTTGTTGTCCCATGCAACTCCAATGACCCGCCAAATTCTTGAAATATTAGGCACAAAATTTGTTTTTTTATGATACATAGAATACATATGATACATAGAATACATATGATACATAGAATACATATGATACATCGAATACTAATGATACATCAGATACATATGATACCTAGAATACATATGATACATAGAATACATATGATACATCAGATACTAATGATACATCGGATACATATATGGTATAAATTATCAAAAATATGTTATAATTAATATGAGGTAAATAATAATAATAATAAAATATTATTATTACCACCATCATTATTTTTGTTATCATTATTATAAATAATTTTGTTATTACTATTATTAGTATTAAGTTATTATTATTTTTATTATGCTATGGCAAATGCGGACAGCCAATAGCAATGTCCCGTGATGCATGGAATACAAAAAAGAACAATTATCTTAACCATCATCATCATCGTCGTCATCATTATCATCGTCCTTATCATCATCATTGTTACTATAATCAGCATCATTATCGTAATCGTCACCAACATCTTTATCGTCATCATCAAAATTTGTGTCATTATTGCTATTGTTATTATTATTGTTTCTATTAGTTTTTATTTTTATCATCATCATCCTCATCGTCGTCGTCGTCATCTTCATTTTCAGCCAATCAGAACGAAGATAGTCTGCTGATCATTTCCATGAAATCGTCTGATAGATAAATAGATGGATGGACAGATGGAGTGAATGTGTATTGCAAGAATTGTATTTCTTCATTCGTTCATTTATTCGTTCATTCATTTATTCATTCATCCATTCATTCATTCGTCATTCCCTCTTACGCTATTCTCATTCATTCAATCATTCTTCATGATGAAAGAATGTGTGAATTTCGTCTGACGAATTGTAATGATTTTAAAAAATATCAACGTTATTATTTTCTGATTTTTAAAAATTATTCATAATAAAAATAATAAAAACATTAAATAATAATAATAATATTATTAACCGAGTTTAATTAATTAGATCAATTCAACAATAATATAACTAATTGCTCTTTAAAGGAAAATTAATTAACTCAAATATGGATATAGTTTAAATAGTTTTAATTGTTTATCAAATGAATTTAATCAGAATAAAAAATATACTATTTTTAGTTAATCAGTTAGTTAGTTAATTAATTAATTAGTTAATTAATTAGTTCAAAGTTAAATTATATATTAATCTAGTTAAAACTATTTAGGAAACCTTAATTGTAAGTTAATTTGACTACATGTTAATGTTGCAATTCAGATGACAATGAGTTTTGAACAATGTTCAATTTACTCAATAGATTTCTTTTGTTTAACTAGAAAAAAAACAAAATTGTGTCATGCGTTGTGCCATACAACCATGTTTATACAATACATTCGAATACAAACATTCAAACATACTGTATGCATACATATAAACATGCATATACAAACTTGGAAAAATTTAACAAAAAAACATATATACAAACGTAGACATACAATTATACAACAAAACATACAAACATTCAAGTAAAAACATACAGCTATACAACAAAACATACAAATAAAGTAAAGACATACAAATATACTAACAAAACCATACAAACATACGAGCAAGACGATACGAATATACCGAAAAAATACACAAAAATACACAAAAGTACACAGATTCCTGTAAATAAATAAATTCCTCAAAAACGGAAATGAATGAT
>NW_008703570.1:13508161-13543788 GCF_000326865.2 Helobdella robusta
TAACTATTAACCATTTCGTTGCGAAACAACGTTATTCCGGATTTCACAACACCCTCACCATCGCAACGAATTGGCGGATACGGATAATTATCCCAGGAATCATTTCTGAGTTATCAGATAATTTTTTTTTGGGATACTCCTGGATAGTATCAACACTATCGCTGACTGCAACTACATCAACAAAAACGACATCAACAAAAATAACATCAGTAAAAATAACATTAACAAAGAGACCAATAGCAGCAACAACAACATTAATAAGAGAACCAATAGCGAAAACAACAACATTAATAAAGGTTCCACCCCCACTAACAACAACAACAGTAACAACAATAACAACAACAACATTAATAAAAGTTTCAACAACAATAACTCAAATAACAATAATAAGAGAATTAACATTAACATTAGCAGCATCACCAGCCAAACGTGCTTCAATATCACCAATAAAAACTGCTACTACCACTACTACTGCTACTACTGCTACCACTACTTCTACCGTCGCATCAGTTGCTACAACTACTACAGCTACTACAATTACTACTACTACTACCACTACAACATCGATTAAGTTATCCATATTTGCAACATCATCAGGCAAGACATCATCATCAACAACAACAACTTTGACAAAGTATTTAACAACCACAACAACAACAACAACCACAACAACCAAAACGACAACAGCATCAAAATCACTCCAGCAACTCCTAGCATCAACGTCAAAAACATTAATAAAATCAAATTACACTACAACAACATTAATAACAGCAACAACAACAACAGCACCAACAACAACAACAGCACCAACAACATTTCACCATCACCGTAGTTGTCATCTAAATAATATTTCTCTTTTTCATATTCGTCGTTGTCTTCAAATTCGTCATAACCATCGTCATCATCATTTCCTCACTAAGCAAGGTCGTCATCATCACCATAACTCACTCATTTATTATTATTATTATTATTATTATTATTATTTATATTATTATTATTATTTTATTTTCAAACTTAAAACTTTTTACCATCCTGATTCTCTAACTCCCAATCATCATCATCAACACCAAAGCTATCGTCATTCAGCCAGTAGTTTTTGTCATCATCACTATCACCTCCACCACCATCATCATCATTATCGTCATCTCCACAATCATCATCGCCACTGTCTTCTTCACCATCATTATCACCACCGGCGCCGGCATCATCCCCACCATCATCATCTTTTATATTTATATATTTTGTTTGCAAACAACAACACAAGAAACAGTCACCATCATCTTTACCACAAAACCACCACCAACAATCACTCCAACAACAACCATTCCTACAATAACCACAACAACAACACCAACAACAACTCCCACAACAACAATAACACCAACAACAACTCCCACAACAACAACAACAACACTAACAACCACTCCAACAACAACAACAACTCCCCCAGCAACAACAACTCTTACAACAACAACAAAAGCGACAACAACAACCCTACACACACTTCGCTATGGGTTGCTTCACAGTCTCCAGGGCAATCACCGTCCGAGTGCTCTTCACGGCTCACGGCGTCTTCTCCATTTGGAGACTCTTCGTCATAACGAACGATCCACAAAACTGGTACCTGCTGCTGGCCCTCTTCGGGCTGGCCTTCGAGACAGCGTTCACTCTGTACGTTAAGAGGGGGGAGGATTGGAAGTGGTAAGTAGGCTGTCTTAGTTTTCAAGCTATGGAATTGATGATTTAAAAGGTGGATGAAGATGATGGTAAAGTACATGTATAAAATAGACCTGATGAAATACGTCTTTAAGACATACTTACCCTGAAACACGCAGGTTCTGTCCAAGTGTCTTCTTCTACCTTGCCTGTCTGGTGCCAACAATTTGGTTCTTAGAGCTCCATGAACTGAACGAGCGGATACGCGAGCACATCCTGAACACGACTTCATCAGGCGGCGACGAAACCTCGCGGACGACAAGTTCTTGGAACGAGATGACGACAGTTGAGTCTGAGTACGAACTGAGAGTTGTTGAGAAGGATGGAAGTGAAGATCTCTATCCGGATCTCTCTGATAAGTTGGAGGTTAAGTTGCCGACTGTGTGTGTGTTTGTTTGTTTGTATGTGTGTGTCCGTTTGTGCGTGTGTGTTTTTGTGTGGTTGTTTGTTTGTATGTGTGTCTATATTGTGTAAACGTGCTTGTGAGATCTTTGTATTTTTTGATGTGTTCATTATTCATAAATACATCTGCTTGTGTGTAGATAATCAACCTTGCGTTTTTTGTTTCAAAAATTGTTCGCTCCCGAGTCCGTTGTGAGTGCTTACATTTTTTGCATAATCGTGAAACATGGTATCATGTCCAAAAATAATTTAAAACTGGTTAATAAATAAATAAATACATGACCTTTGACCCACCCAGGGCATCATAGGGACATCGGGGTTCAATTCCCACCAGTGGATTCGAACCCTGGAACAACTCCTCTTACTTATTCTCATACTCGGAAGGTAACAACAACGTCAAATGCTTAATGTTCGTTGTCGTGTGCTCATTCTCCAGATATCAATAATTCATTTTATTATACCGGTGATAAATATTCTTCATTCATTAATGCATTCATTAATTTGTTCACTAATTCTTTAACTTATTCATTCATTCATTCATTTTTTTAATTAGTTAATTCGCTCATTCATTTATTTGGTAATTCATTAATTCATTCAATCATTCATCCAATAATATATAAAATAATTGGATTTTTTTTGACATAACTATTGTTGTAAAGCTCACGTACACACGCTTGTTCACACAGACATACGTAAAAACTTAACGCAATAAAACACACGGCCTCACAGACGTACAGCACAATGCACACACATGACACGCATGCATACACATACACATGTCACGCACACATACACAGATGGATGCTACCCAAAGGCAAACTAACACACGATCAACTCTCACAACTTCTGCTCGTCTACATTGGAACAGCCGCTGATATCGTTGAATTCTTCGAAGCTTTCAACGAAGAGCAGGTTTTTGTTTGTTTGGAATGCCGAACGAAGAGCGACGTTGAGCCACGGAATGATGCAGCATCAAATAATTGATCGTCTCATTTGATCAGTCGAGATTGTTTTGTAGTTTATCTCAGCCAGCTTCAGAATTTTGTGTCACTTACTCGTCTGCATCTTGTAAAATATCGTGCCTCCAAGACGTTTGACGTTTTTCTGCCAATTGTTTCATCTGACAATCGGTGTTAAGCATTATACTTCCCTTATTTTAAAATTTATTAATAATGGATAAAAATAACGAAAGATGATGCAACGAGGCATGATTCGTCATACCGCCATACCACCCTAGGTCAAATACAATCGAACCCTGTGTACGGTAATTCTCGCCATCTGGTCCTGGTCAGTTCTCCAGTTCACGCTTGTCTTCACGGCCACAAAAGGTCGCAAGGAGTCGCCGGCTGGCGTAGAGGTCCCGGCCGAAAATTGCTGCACTCCCGACGTCTTCGGCATCATCATGTCCATCTTTATGCAGGATGGACCTTTCTTAGTCCTGCGCATGTTACTCATATTCAAGTACAATGTAAATATAAATAAGAAGTGACAATATCTATCTATAATTGTTACAATTACAATAATAATTATAATTTATTAGATATAAATTACTTTCTTAAAATTCATTGAAAATATTCAATGACATTAACATCTTTGAAACGATGGTTGAAGGTTCTCAGCTATACGAACATGTTCTTCACTTGCAAGAATACCTTGGTCTGCATGCTGCTCACGTACAGGTTCGTTGTTTACAGTACGGTACATGTTGGGTACTGTTAATTTCGTTGTGTACGTGTCTTTGTGTAGGTGTACGTATTGTTGTTGTTGTGTGTGTGTGTTGTCGTGATTTCAGAAGTTGTAGTATGCGTGTTGTAGTGTACACGTTGTTGGACTTTTGATCTTTTCACACATACAGCACAAGTTTTGTATCACTCATGATGGCAATCATTTCATTTTAAAATTCTATTTTTGTTTAATTTACAAAACACACAGTAGAAACATTCAGACATAATGTTAAACTGAGATCTCAAACTGTAAAAACAAATATAACATCCTAAAAAAAATCACCACATTCGAGCAGGTTCATAGTCATTCAGATCGAACGATGCCAACAATTGCGAGAGTTCAACACAAAACAAGAGGCCATTTCAGGGCGGGAGAGCAAGAAACATGGCCACCACCACCACCACCACGACAATGCTGACCAATACTACAAATATTCAACCAAAGTAGCCCTTAAAGAGCTCCTCCAGCGAGCTACAAACACCGGAAAGAAAGGAGAAGAAAGTGAAAAACCCGTCACCTACGTCATCAAAAGCCACATTGGTCACGCATCCAGCATTGGGGGAAGAAGTCATCACCCAGAGAGCTTGGAGTCAAAGTGAGTCAGTATTGAACAGAAATGACGATATTACGACACTGAGAGGAAGAGAGTTCAGCATCAACGTCAGCGATTTGGAAATGTTACCGTTCGCTTCTTACGAAGTTGGACCCGCTGCTGCCACCATCAACCACCATCGTCGAAACCCACAAAACGGAAACAGCAACACCAGCTACACGGACAGCGATAGGCTGGATTCTTCCGTGGTCGTTGACATCATCGACGAGGAAACTATTTTCAACGCGGAAGCAAAATTTCTCGACAAAACACCCGACACTCACCTGGATGATGCTGACTTGAATCGACAAATCGTCGACGTCGTTCGATTGATATTCGGCGACGACGTCAAACGCGACGGAACCGACTGCAAGACAAATGACTCTGGCAGCGATTCCAGCCTCTCGGCAATCCTTCGAGTGAAACCGCCTCCAGAAATTATAATAAAATCTCCCGAAGCGCCTTACGACGACTCGCTACTTTCACCTTACTATGATGTTGTCGCCACAACGCAACCACAGCCGTCTAGGACGGACGAAGAAAGTTCAAGCACTCCTTTGCCAACAATTTCCGAAAGGGTAGATAAATTAGCGAACAAGATGGCAGCAGTGGGCGATGATGAATCAATGAAGGAAACATCAGGTGCTCATAAAAGTGGCCTTTTCAAGAAGAAATTATTTTCTTCCTCCTATAAACCGAAGGCGGTAACAGAAAACAAATTGCAGCCCAAATTTTCATTCAAAAGTAAATCGAAACTTTTAAAAGTCTGATACGATAGATTTTGTTCCTTTTCCATTATTTTATTCCCGCTTTACGATCAAAATTTTATCAAATTCGTATGCAAGCGATGTACAGGAATGCAGGCACCGCCCAACTACATCACTGCAAACGCTCGGTTATTATGGTTGAATAATGCCGCCTGATGTTATAAAGTCATTACTCTACCAAACAAGCGAAGCACACACTCATTCACACACACACACACCACACACACGCATATACACACAACACGCATATACATACGACACACATACACACACACAACACGCACATACGCACAACACGCATATACATACGACACACATACACACACACAACACGCACATACGCACAACACGCATATACATACGACACACATACACACACACAACACGCACATACGCACAACACGCATATACATACAGACACACACACATACAGACACATAAAAACTGACAAAGAAGACCATTAGGCACATTTCGGGCATTTTTATCATCATTTCCATTATTTTACTTAAAGCAATTATATTATTATAGAAAATTTTGCATGCAGTTACGCATACCTCCGATAGAAAGATAAATATCTTTCTTTTAATAAAAGATAAATATTAAAAAATAACATCCATTTCCATAAATAAATAAAAAAGCCAATAAAAATAAAACAAATCGATAACAATTTTTTTTTTCTTAAATAATAATTCATATCCACAATTTATGCACATATAAATAACATTAAAAAATCAACAGAAAGATGAAGGTCTTAGAAATTCATAAACATGTTTTTCAAACAATAACAACTGCAAGCATAACAATAATAATAATAATAATAATAATAATTACAAATAAATAAACATATAGATAATAAATCAATCAATCAATCAACCAACCATCCAACATTTATTTATTTATTCAAAATAATACAGGAAACACTATGGAATAATAATAAAATAAAAGCAATCGAATTTAAACAGTGGATATGATGATGATAATATTCATTAATATTATTATTTGTATCAACACAATAAAAGCTGTATCAAACTGCACAGACAGACAAATAGAGATACACATACGCGCGCACACACACACACACACACACTTGCAATTATCATTTGGCGATAAATTATCAGTTGATTAGTAAAAAAAATACATATCAACGAAAAAGCAATTAATCAAGTGGTACGAATATACATGCAACTATATAAACCATATATATATATATAAGAAACCATATATATATAAGCAATTAATGATGAAAATCACAGTATGCTCCGCGTTAGTTAGTTAGCTTTCTGTATACGTATTCAATTTTTGTAACAGAACAGAAAAGCATATATATATATATATGCATTTCATTAAATTTGTATGCCCACCCTGCGTTCAAAAATTTTTTGATAAGAACTTCAATACCACGCGCTCTCAGCTGACAAATTTCATGGGTGTTTTGAATAAATAGGAATTCAAAAAACTACGAGGTGTTAAAGTTCCTATCAAAAAACTTTCTTATCAAAAAAACTTTTGAATGCAGAGTGGGCATACAAATTTAATGAAATATGCATCAACGAAATCCTCGTCTCAAATTATATATATATATATGTGTGTGTATATATATTTATATATATATATATGTTGATAATAGACCATAATTTTTACAATATTCTATAAATTCTACCGAATTTTTGGCGTTAATATGTTTGTGGTTCGTTTTTTCAATTTTTCTCACTGAAGTTTTTTGGTGAACGTTTAGTTTATTAAAATTCAAAATAAACTTATTTTCCGAATTCATGCTGCAAATAAGGCCATATTTCGATTCCGAATGAATCATCGTCAGTGCTTTCTGCTGTTTATATAGGGAAATATTGAAATATTATATATATATAAACTGTGTCTCTACAATGTTAATTTTTTGTTTGTTTAATGTGAATACTTAACGATTAGTTTTACAATCTTCAACTTTGTGCAATATGACACTTTCACGTGTCGTCATTATCGATGATTCCTTTGTTTCTAAGTTTATTAGTGGGAAGGATTCCAATTGCCCGTTGTTGAATATTTATTATCGGATGTCTTGTTTCTATGAGTATTGATTCGGCTAGTCGTAAATTGTTAATCGTTGTTATTGACATGATTTACGATCAATCGTTAGAAAAACTAAACAGGAAGCTAACTAACGTGGAACATGCCGTGATTTTCATCAATAATTTCTGACAGTCTTAATCCGATATATATATATATATATATATATATATATATATATATATCGATGTTGCTGTCATTCCTCTTGTAATTTCAATATTATGTGTGTGTTTTAAGTGTGTTTGTGTGTCTTTATAAAACATTCCCTTTTATGCAGCATGGTCTAGTTGGCGATGTTGTAGACACTTCGATATATGAAACATTCTGACGTGCAGAGCCTTCAAGAGGACATGTAGATTCAGATATCAGGTGGCTACGTTGAACATGAATACAACATGGTCTCCAACTCAAGAAATGTAGCCAGCTGATATTTGAATTTACATGTTGAAGAACGGCTGCACTCTTCAACACGTGGTTCGGCTTTAAAACGACCATGCACAAAAGGAAAGGTTCTACATAAAAAAACCCGCTTAGAACATAAACATATTATTGAAATATTTATATATATATACATATATATATATATATATATATACATATATATATGTGTGTGTGTGTGTGCGTGTGTGTGTGCGTGTGTGTGTGTGCGTGTGTATGTTTCTTGTTCTAAAAAAAAGTCCCAAAACTAAGAGTACCGTTAGCCACACTAATAATAATAATAATAATAATAATAATAATAATAATAACAATAATAATAACATAATAATAATAATATTATTATAGATAACGTTATACGTACAAGCGTAATAACTGATCAATGATACCAAATAATGATAATGATAAATAAATATTGTATGATGAACGTAAACAGGTAAAGGCATAAAAATACAACATAGACACGCACACACACACCACATACACACACACGTATACACGCACCCGTATATATATATATATATATATATATATATATACACACACGCACATATTGTAGCATATTAATTAGAAACAATTTTATAATTTTTAATAAAATATGACGTGGGTGAATGAATGGTTAGAGGAATGAATGAATGAAAGATTTAACTTATGGACAAATAGATGAATGAATGAATGAATGACCAAAGAAAGACTAAAGAACGAATTAAACTACGCGCGCACAAACATACATGCACAAATCATGGAATGAATGAGCGAATGATTAATTAAAGGATTGATTTAATTATAAAACTATTGGTGAATGAACGAATGAATAAATAAATGAATGAATTAATTAATTATAAAAAATAATTAATTAATTTTATTATCAATAATTAATTTTTAGTTAATTATAAGAAAAAATGCAACACGCATGGCTCAAAACGGGAAGTGATAAGATGAACGAATGAAAAATGAATAAAAGAATGGATGAACGAACAAATAGATGAATGAATGAATGAATAAATGAATGAACGAATGAATGAAAAAATGAATGAACGAGAAAAAGAATGATTAATTAGAGAAAAAATAAAACAATATATTCATTCAGGCGTCTTCATCAACTGTTGTAATCAGTAACGCAAATCAATCAATCAATCAATGAATCAATGAATCAATCAATCAATCAATCAATCAATCAATCAATCAATCAATCAATCAATCAATCAATCAATCAATCAATCAATCAATCAATCAATTCAATCAATCATTCAATCGACCATTAATCGTTCAATTATTCAATCAGGTAACTAATTAATTAGATAACTTATCAATTCATCATTCATTTACATGATAAAACGAAAAAAAAATAAATAAACAAACTACAAATAAAGAATGAATGAATGAAAAAATGAATGAATTAGCAAGCAAAATAGTGATTGATTGAAAGTATAAACAAGCAGTGAATGAAAACCATAAATGAATGAATGAATGGATAAATGAATGAATGAATGGATAAATGAATGAATGAATGGATAAATGAATGAATGAATGGATAAATGAATGAATGAATGGATAAATGAATGAATGAATGGATAAATGAATGAATGAATGGATAAATGAATGAATGAATGGATAAATGAATGAATGAATGAATAAATGAATGAATGAATGGATAAATGAATGAATGAATGGATAAATGAATGGATGAATGAATAATTAAACGAATGAATAAATAAACAAATAGCAGTTGTAACAAATTTTTTCATGTTTATTTATTGAAAATGGTATCGAATTTCGATTTAGCATAATTTACATAATTAATAACATTAATAATAACAATAATAATAACAATAATAACAACAATAATAAATAAATAAATAACAACAACAACAACTACCACAAATTATGTTACAATTAGCAACATTATCATCACCAATAAGTAATAAAATAATAATATTTTGTTTAAATAATAATATTAACAATAACGAATATTAATTGCAATAATAATAATAATAATAATAATAATAATAGTGATAATAATAATAAAAGTGATATCATCATTTCAGCGCAAGCTGATGCTAGAATGATAAAAAAAAATAGCCACCACGCTCCATCACCATCATTATCATCATTGATACCATTATCATCATTGATATCATATCATCATTGATATCATCCTCATTGATATCAACTCCACCTCCTCATCACCATAATCATCACTACTGCCACAACAACACCACCATCATCATCATTGATATCATCATCATTATCAACAACATCATCAGTGTTACATTCTCTTAATTTTACCATCATCATCATCAGAATCCTCATCATCATCATCCGAATCCCCATCGTCATCATAATCATCACTACTACCACATCATCATATTTATCGTCGTCGTCGTCATCATCAGTTCTCTACCTTCTTCATACAGCATCGCCTGTGAGAGTAGATATGATGTGAGTGAGTCTGATATAATAATAATTGCGTAATGATAATGATGGATGGATTGTATAAAGTAATGACGATGATGATGACAACGACGATGATGATATCACGTTTCAGTGGTAGGCAGGGACTGATATAGTGATAACGACATAATTAAAGACTGTTACAATAACTAATAATAATAAAAATAATAATAATGATAACAATGATAATACTAATGATAATAATAATGAAAACCACAAATTTGTTAGTAACTATCTACCTCACAGAGCCTGATTCCTCCTGTCAACTTTGACTCTTTCATCAATTCTTCCTCCTTCCCTCAGTCTATCCTCACCATTATTATCCCAACCACCACCACCATGACCACCAACAGCTCCGTCACCCGCAACTTCACCACCACCATCATCATCATCATCATCCAAGTGATGATGATCATCAAGCCTCTTCACCTTCTCAGCATCATTCCTAGCAGCCTCACCATCGCCATTTTTTACGTCCTTCTCTGCGATGACGTCATCGCCTCTATGGACCGCGGCGTCATTTTGTTCGCCGTTTGGAGCCATGTTTCTACCCTCGGGGCCCTTTTGACCAATTTCTTTGTTATTTTTCTGCCCATCTTGGCCCTCTATGCCGTTCAATTTTTCTTGCGGTTTTTTAAATGCTTCGTCATCGTTGTCGTTGTTGTTGTTGTTGCTGTTAACGTTGTTGTTGTTGTTGTTGATGATGATGTTGTTGTTGTTGAGAGTGCCGGTGTCTTCCGCTGCTTCGGTGAAAAATATGATAATTCAAGTTTAAAGTGTTTGAGTGTTGAAATTCATCGTCGTCTTCATCCTCCTCCTCATCCTCATCATCACATCATTCATTATCTACTATTACGTTAGATCCGTCACCGTCATTGTCATATCATCATCCCATCATCATTTCATCGTACTATCATAATCAGCACCGCCACCTAACCCTGTTTGCCCTCGACATGGTGACCCCCTCTTGGTGCCTCAACCTGACTCGGCCCTCCCAGGCTGCCCTGAATGGCTCCACCATCGGCCGCTGCATGGCCCTTCTGTATGCTCCTCTTGAATTTTATCCTACTAAGCTCGTCTTGCCGTTCTTTTTGCAGTTGTTGTTGTTGTCGTTGGTTAGTGTCGTAATTGTTGTTGTTGTTGTCTTCGTCGTTGTCTCTTTGTCTCTGTTTTTCAATTTTAATTTTTATAATTTAAATGATAACTTGTAAGTGATTGCCAAAACAAATAGTGAGTGCCAGCCAGCCAGCCAGCCAGCCAGCTAGCCAGCCATCCAGCCAGATAACTAGACACATTGGAAGTGCTAATTACGGTTGGCACTGTTTAGGGAAATGCAAAAACGATGAGAAAAATAATAATAAAAATGAAAAAAATATGTCATTACATCAACTAGCCAACAACAACAAAAACAACAACAACAGCAACCACAACAACAAGAGCAACAACAACAGCAACAATCACATCAACAACAACAGCAACAACAACAACAACAACCCCAATAGCAATAACAAGAACGACAACAATACTAACGTTAAAATGATTTTTCATATTATCAAAAGACTTCTTGTCCTTCTGAAAAGTTTATAAGAAAAAAAAAATGAAATCAACATTATTAACAACACTTACAAACAGTCAACAAAAATACAGAAGCAACACAAACTAAGGTTACATCGACAACTGCAACAACACTACAAACACAACCAACAACATACAACAACAACACAACAAACACAGTCAACAACAACAACAACATCATCATCATCAAACGACGCCACGTCTCAACAGCAACAACACTAACAATTACAGGAGGAATGACTTGTTCTCTATTGGATCTCTTATCATCGGCGTTACCAATTTTGTTGACGTCATCTCTGTTGTTGACGTCATCCTTGTTGATAACGTCATCTCTATTGTTGATGTTGTTGATGTTGTTGTCTAGAGAAATATCGTTTACACTCCTGTTGTTGTAGCCCTTCAAACGCTCACCTGTTAAACGTACAACAACATTTTATACACACAACATCATATACAGACATGCAACATTTTATACAAAACATACAACACTTTATACAAAAGAAACACTTTATATATACAAACTTACGTATCATACAAACATAAAACAAAATTTTATACAAACAAACAAACAAACACAATTTACACAACTATACAATATCTTATACAAATGTACAACATCTTTAACAAACATGTAACATCTGATGCAAGAATACCCAAAGCCATAAAACATGAAAAACAAAGCTATATAATGTTATGTTTCAAAATATCATTAAAAATATAATTCGATATAGTCTGCTAAAAAATTATAAACTAATCACACATACACACATAAATACACATACACACCACACACACACATACACACGAACACACGCACGCACTCTTACACATACAACTAAATCAATAAGCAAAGACAGAATAACATTTAGTACCTACTTAGAAATAAACATGTTCAAAAAACATTAAACATCAACAACTATGCATACATATATAAACATACAAACACACACACACACACACACACACACACACACACACACACACACACACACACACACACACACACACATATATATATATATATATATATACATGCAAACATAAATAGATATGCAAACAGGCATATATAGAAATGCAAACAAAGAGATATACACGAACATACAAACAAATTAACAAATCCACATACACACATGCATACAAACAAACAAACATGAGTATACAAACAAACATATGAACAAGCGTACACAAACAAACAGACTAACAAACATACGTACAAACGTACATATACACAAACGTAAATACATTGATAGATAAACAAACATACATATACAAACAAGCAAACAAACAAACATACATACGCATAGATATACAAACAAACAAACAAACAAACCAGGTTGTTCAATCTGCATGTTTGGTGGCTCTGGCTCCTTCACAGCTGGTTTTGATTCATTCACACTACTGCTGTTCTTTTTCATCTAATCAATCAATCAGTCAGTCAGTCAATTAATTAATCAATCAATTAACCAATTGACCGATTGATTAATCAGCAAACTATCTAATGCAGCTACTAGCATCCTTAACCAATCCAACCTACAACAGCCATAAAATTAATGACAAAAACCCAATCATTAAATTGAGAAATGAGAGAAAATTTTTCAACCAACCAGAACCAACATCAGCCAACCAATCAAAACAAGCCAACGAAACAAGTGTAGCTAAATAGTCAACCAATCAAATCCGACAAACCAATCAGATCAAAATAGCAAATCAGAACAAAGAGCATCAATACCAGCCATGTGATCAAAATCAACCAACCAATCAAATCACTCAATCACAACAAGTGACCAATCACATTCAGCTAGTAAGAATCAAGACCAACCAATCACAGACAACCAACCAGTGAGTCAAGTTGCTCCTGAACTTTTGCCATCTTATCCAACTTTCTTCTGCAATTCGCTACTTCATCTGTGGCGATCAAAAGTAGTCCATCATTATCATCATCATCAACATCATTATCATCATCATCATCAACATAATCATCATCATCATTATCATCAACATCATTATCATCTACTTGAACAATTTGCAAACAATCTAAATAAGTCAAATCAATTAGGATGTGACATGCTGGCTCTGACTGGTTGATTGTGATTGGTTGGTTGATGGTGAATGGTTGGTGTTGGCTCAGACTGGTTAACAGTGCAATCACTGGCTGACTGAAATTGATACATGATAGAAGTGAAAATGCCGCCGAGCCAATAAAGATGAAGGATCAGGGTGGCTGCTGACCTTTCAGCTGGGCGACCTCATTCTCATTCTCCTGCTTCAATCTGCTTTGGAGTTGAGACATTTCCTCCCTCATACGCTCCATCCTTTTGTCGGCCTCGTCCATGTTTTCCTTCGCTTGTAAGCGCTCCTTCTCCAACGTGTCCTGATGGTGGTGATGGTGGTGGTGATGATGATGATGTTGTGGTGGTGATGTTGATGATGTTGTGGTGGTGATGTTGATGATGTTGTGGTGGTGATGTTGATGATGTTGTGGTGGTGATGTTGATGATGTTGTGGTGGTGATGATGATGAGGTGATAGTGACGATTATGTGATAGCGATATGGTGTGATAATGGTAAGGACGTTACAACTAATTATTGGTTAAACAAACGAAATTAAAAAAAGTTCTTTTTAAAATTAAAATGCCAAGCCCTTAAGGGCACCGAGTTGCCAATGATGGTGATGAAAAATGATAACACCAATGTGATGGCAACTTTGTATCGTAAGAATTCATTCATTCATTCATTCATTCATTTGTGCAGGTTGCTCTGTCCAAGGTATGGAATGATCATCTAACAAGATTGAAGCAAATTGTTCCAGAAAAAGATTTCAGAAGAGAGTTAAAAAGAAGTTATTTGTTCAACTAAGCATTTAATCACAGTACAATCCTCTGAAGAATGTCAATAGAGTGAATAACATAATAATAATAATAATAATTTTTTCATTCATTCATTTCTTCATTCATTAATTCATTCATTCGTGATGACCAGCACGATGGCAATGTGACGATCATGACGGCGATAATAATGATAATTAAGCACAACAACTAAATCTGAATTATGACCTGGATGTCGCAATAAAAATATTATAATCAATTTTTATTGATTATAATAATTAATTAAATAATTAAAATAAATTGACAGAAGATCAGAATTCGTGACAAAATAACAAAAAACGAAACGAAATAATGACAATTAAAATTAATTTTAATGAAAATAATTAGAAAATATTAAATGAAATAAAATTAAAGATGAATAAATTAGAACCTGCAAATGATTCTTATCGTTGTTTAATTCAGTAATTTCAGCTAGCTGCCTATTCTAAATGACATTCATTTTGAAAATTAATAAAAATAAATATTTATTTAAAATAAATAATTACAATAAATATTTAAAATAATAATGAATAAATAAACAGATAATAACAATAACGAAAAAAATCGCAAAAACATAAAATATACTAAGACCAAAGGGACTAGAAATAGAAGAAAGGCTAAATAGATGGTGAAACTTAGATTTTTTGAACAAAATGGGTGTGATGCATTTGAAAAATTACAACAACAACAATGACAACAACAACAACAACAACAACAGCAACAACAACAACAATTCAAATAACAATTTTAATGATAACGAAACGTGATGGCCTTATTGATTTATGTTAATGAAATATTGCTAATAATAATAATAATATATACAATGATGATATTTATGATAAGGGTCTGGATAATGATGACGATGAATATCCATTGAATGAAATAATGTGGTTCATCTTACAGCAGCAACAAAATCATGAATCTTAACACAGGCACAATAATAATAATGAATAATAATAATAACATTAATAATAATAACGAATAATATTCTTAATTTATTTATTTATTTATTACAATGAAACTAAAATATCAAAACACACACACATTCACACACACAGACACACACGCACGCAAGCACACACACACACACACACACGCAAACACACACACACGCAAACACACACACGCACACACGTAAACACAAACACGCACACACAAACACACAAACACGCACTTGATCAATAGAAGCTTTCTCTCTGAGATCAGATATGATCGAATTTTTCTCTATGGATGGAGAAAATTAATTTTCAAATTAATTAAAATATTTTTAATAATATTAATAAATGTTATAATAGTTATAAAAAATTATTATAAAATATAAAATAATTGTAATAACAATAAAAACAACAACAATGATAATAATAACTAGTTCAAACCATCAATCCAGTTAGCAGATGCCACATAAATCAATCAAAACATAGTTTTACCTTATCTGCACTTAATTAAATAAACACCTTTCCAAATAATTAATTGCAATTAAAAATAATTAAATAATAATAATGTAAAAATATAATCTAACTAAATAATATATACGTATATATATAAATATATATATTTTTACAATATTCTATAACAACTACCGAATGTTTGGCGTTAATATGTTTGTAGTTCGTTTTTTCGATTTTTCTCACTAAAGTTTTTTGGTGAACGTTTAGTTTATTAAAATTCAAAATAAACTTATTTTTCGAATTCATGCTGCAAATAAGGCCATATTTCGATTCCGAATGAATCATCGTCAGTGCTCTTTGTTGTATATATAGGGAAATATTGACTTTGTCAAGATTAACTTTGACGTTGTAAAAATTAACTTCGGTGTTGTAAAATTGAACTTTGATTTATTTAATATAAATATATATATATATTTATATTAAATAAAACTATTAATTGAACTATGCATAACGAATGAAAGTCTCAACAAATTAAAGATATTCCACTATAAAAATAGATCAAAGAAAATTTAGAAGATAAATAAAAAAAATGCCTTTTTCAGAAGTGATGAATTCTTTTTCTTTGGTCTTGAGCAAGCTTTCTAACTCTGCCTTGGACTCTCTTAACACTGAAACAAGAAATGAATGAATGAATAATTAAATGAATGAATGAATGAATAAATAAATGAATAAATGAATGAATGAATGAACGAACGAATGAATGAATTAATGAGTAACTTAACAAATTATATCATAAAACTTTTCAAATAATGTCTATGAGCAAATAAAATAGCTGAAGTTTGCAGGTAAAGAGAGATTAACTGGAATTAATCACGTTGATGATAATGATGATGCTAATGATGACGATGTTGCTAATTATGATGATGATGATACTGATGATGATAATGATAGAGACATGGTGCTAAAAAATCAGAATAAACAGTTATAAAAAATATCATTTTTTCCACCATGTCACAGGGAAAAAAATAAATTTTTAGTTTGCCATAAAAAGAAATATAATTCTTTTATTTATTTTTATTCTGCCATACAAAGAAAATTAATTTTTTAATCTATTTTTATCCTACTGTACAAAGAAAATTAATTCTCCTTTTTATTTTTAATAACTCTCACCTTGGGCATCGTGTGACAAATCCTCTTTTGCAGACGTCAAATCGGCAATATGCTTCTCGGACTTCAATAGTTGAGAAGAAAGTTTCTGATACATGAAGAAGCCGTACACGAACACCACCAGAACGATGGCCACCGAAATTATCTGGAAGCCAAACGAAGAGCTCCGCCTGCCCAACATGCTGCTAAATTGATGATCTTTGGTCTGCATTTTTTTGGGGATAATTTTTAAATATTTTGTTCTATTGGATTGAAAATCCTTAAAAATTGTTTTTGCCATATTTTTCATTGCAAGTGAAAAGATATTTCAATTTTCATCTCTCTCTCTCCCTCTTTTTTCCTTGAAATTATTTTTATACAAGCTGTTTTTTTAAGTAACTTTTTAAAGCTTGATTTAAATCTTGCATTGCAATTTTTAACTTACGCTCTATTCTATACTTATATATACGTATACTAACTTACTTAGCAACCAATTAAAAAAATACTGCTACTATAACTACACTTTATATATAGTATCTCTATACTATATTATAGAAATACTATGTATGAAAAAACATACATATTATAAATTATACTTAATAGAATATAGAAGAGTCTACAATTATACATACATGAATGCATAGGTTGCTTTTATTTTCATTTAATTAAGATTAAGATCTTTGTATATTATATTAGGGTATACTATACTATTTTGTATGTGCTGTTATTGTATAATTAATAATTATTTGTATTGTATATATTAATTGTTTTTTATGCATACATATAGAAATAGATAGCTTGATTGAATACATTAATTAATTATTATTAATATATTATAATTATAACATAATTATAATTATAATTGGAAGGACAATAATTTAGAAGTTTACCAATTAAATAAAATGATCAAGATTATTATCCTGTATTTCTTAAAATAATTAAATTTAAACGTTAAAAAAATAAGTAAATAAATAAATAAACTAAAAAAATGTGACAAGTCAACAAGTTGTTCTACCTGAATTTTTATTGATTAAGAATTAAGATTTAGGAAATAAAACAGCAAGAACGTTAATAACAGAAAGTCTGCAAACGACCAAAATTAAAAATTGTAAAATTGAACAAATTTGATTTTAAATTAAAAAAATGGCGTTAACGATTAATTTAATTTAAAATCATTAAAAAGACTTTTTTTCAATTTATATCTTCTCAACGTTACGTTTACATCAACTCAAAGCGCATGTCAAAAGTATTTAAAAGTAATTAAAAGTGGAAAAGGTTTTTAATTAAAATTAAATTTTAACATTGCCAGTGCTTGAAAAATTTGTTAATTTATTTAAATTATATATTTTTTATATTTAATTATTATATATGTAAAATTAATTAGTTTTTCATATCTCGTAGCCTTTTTTACAAGAGTTTAATCTCAGAAACATTGGATAGACCCTAAATAACTGTCTTATTGAAATTCACTTTTAAAATTTAAATATCTTCTTGAAAGAATAAATAAATATTCTTATTTTAATTTTATATTATGAAGTTTCGATGTTTATTAATTAATTTATTATAATTTATTATTTATTTTTTATATTTCATTTTTTTAAAATGCCTGACACACTGGAAAAATCAAATGTCTCCACTAAATTGCAAAAAGTAAAGTAAAGTTTTATAAATTTTTTCTTTTTTGCCTTTTAATAAATGTCAAAAAGTCAAAATTATAAAAAAATTAATATTATTATATTATAAATATTAAATAAAAAAAAATTGATTGATCAGTGTATTATGTTATATTTGGTCTTCTACACTGTTTAGTAGCATAACTTTAGTTAGCTGTTAAACTTTCATTCTTCAATTTGTTCTTTCATTTTTTAAACTAAAGTTTAGTTACTAAACACAACCAAAACCATTGAAGGAGATGTCGAACCTGGCTGTTCTGCAAGAGTCCTTGGGTAGGAGTGAGAAGATGAAGGACAACATGCTCTCCATATTGACCACCTTTGAGAAAAGACTCAAAAAGTTAGAAGATACCATCATGCCGATATACCAGGAAACTGGAAATCTACAGAGACGACATGAAAGTTAGTAAGAAAAAAAAATTATTTCTCGATGAAAAATTTACAAAAATGGGTTCTCCCCCAAAAAAGATATTGAAAAGACAGTAGCTGTGTTGGATCACGTGATTGGTTACTACAATGTGGCTGAAGATGTGGAGCCTGTTATGAGAGATGGGTTCGTTCATTTTAATTGGTTGGTCTGTTGATTAGTGGATGATTACTGGCTGGGTGATTTTGAATTCTTGAATAATTGATGCCGATTGGTTGATTACTTGTTGCATTCTAGTAGACACACATATCCATGCACGTTCACAAACACACACACACACACACACACACGTAAAACAAATAAATAATACACTGTTACTAAAACACACACAGACCCAGCACAAACCTAGCATTGTACATAGAGAGCCTAAACAGATTGACAAGGGCAGTGAAGTTTTTGGTGCACAACAATCCTGGTAGTCCCACTATGGCTCATGTGGTTCGTGTTTAGTGAAAGTAGGGATGTTCTGGTGTAGAAGTGTAATGTTTAGGGGAGGTGATAATGGGATTGTACTCATCCATCTATTCATGCATCTTTTTACTCATCTATCCATTTGTACATTCATTCATTTTACCATCCATCATTTCAGATTGCATTGTACGACGCTGGGAAGGAGTCTCTAGAGAAAGAGTTTCACAATCTTTTATCCCAATGCAATAAGCCAATCCAGCCGATCCAACTAATTGAATCCGTATCCAATGAAGAAGGTGGTTGGTTGGTTGGCTGAGTGATTGGTTGGTTGGTTGGTTGGTTGGCTGAGTGATTGGTTGGTTGGTTGGTTGGTTGGCTGAGTGATTGGTTGGTTGGTTGGTTGGTTGGCTGAGTGATTGGTTGGTTGGTTGGTTGGTTGGCTGAGTGATTGGTTGGTTGGTTGGTTGGTTGGCTGAGTGATTGAATCTTCACAAAAGGTAATTTCATTACTCATTCATTATGCAAATTTTCAATGTTATTAACCACCATCATTACAAACGTTATCATCGCCATCTTCACCATTGTCGTTACTATCATCATCATCATCATCTCAACCACCATGGTTACCGTTACCGTCATCATCACCACCATCATCATCATCACCACAACCACCATCATTATTATCATCATCATCACCATGGCCGACAGATGAGAAAGCCTCATCATCATCATTATCGCCGAGATCATCATCGGCGTCACTATCATCAACATCGCTGACGTCACCGTACAACATCGTCTATTATAATGATGAGGCGCTTAACAAATTGAAAGTCATTTCCATCTGGTTGTTGGAGTCGAAGTACGAGGTGAACTTGGTGCAATATTACGTCAAAGTACGCTCCGACGTCATGATGAGGAATCTCCGAGAGTATGTGGCGTGGCGTGGTGTGGTGTAGTGTGGCGTTGTGTGGTGTGGCGTGGCGTAGCGTGCTAATGATGTGAAGATAATACGGTGATAAATTGCTGATGGTGTTGTAGTGATTACGTTGCTCAGATGTTGATGTGATGGGACGACGACGACGATGATGGTATGGTGACGTTGGAATGATGAGGCGTTGTGGTGAGGATGCTCTGGTGATAATATGATGACAACGATGATGATATGATGATTTGTATGGATGGTTTTTCGTCGCCTCCAGAACCGCAAATCACTACACTACGACCCTAAAATTTAGCTTTTGTTGTCAGATGAATTCTATTTTGATTGAAAATATCTATAATAGGAGTGGACATTATGACGTCATCGTGATGAACACCCCCACCATCAGTCACCGCCATTGCCACCGTCATCAACATCATCGTCACCATCATCACAATCAGTCTCTTAAGTCTCCATCATCATCATCATTATAATTATCATCGTCGTCATCATCATCATCATAATTATCATCGTCATCATCATCATCATAATTATCATCGTCATCATCATCATCATAATTATCATCGTCATCATCATCATCATAATTATCATCATCATCATCATCATCATAATTATCATCGTCATCATCATCATCATCATAATTATCATCGTCATCATCATCATCGTCATCATCATCATCATCATCGTCATCATCATCATCATCATCGCCATCATCATCGCCATCATCATCATCGCCATCATCATCATCGCCATCATCATCATCGCCATCATCATCATCGCCATCATCATCATCGCCATCATCGTAGTCATCATCGTCGTCATCGTCATCCATCACCAGTCTGAAAAGTCACCTCAGAGTGGTGCCCATCAGGGAGAACAGCGCGACACTCATCGTCGGAGGGGGGATGTCTCAATCGCCGTCCGTCGTACGTCTATGTTCTCATTTTTATTTATTTTAATTATTCTTTTATTATTAATATTCTTTTGCTATAATAATAGTAATAATAATAACAAATCCTCGTTTATAGTCTCCATCAACATCATCGTCATCAACTTCATACATACATACTTTGAATAGATCTATTGTAATAATAATAATAATAATTCTTATTATTATTATTATTGTTATTATTTTTTTATAAGTTGTTTTAATTTTTGTTTACATAGAAAGGGAAGTTGAGGGAGACTCCGAAGAAGACTTTGAAGCGAGGGTAAGCGGGGCGATAATACGTACGTGAATATATTCGGGCGGCGTGTGCACTGTTGATTTGTCTGAACCTTGGATGGGTGTAATTGACTTTTAACCTTTAACTTTGTCATTATCATCATCATCTTTGCTATCATCGTTGACGTGTTTACCATCACTACTCCAATTATCATCATCATCATTGTCACCATCGTCGTCATCATCATCATTATTATCTTACGTTTAAGCCCATTATTTATTTATATTTATTTATATATTTATATTTATCATTATCACCACATCGTCGTCATCACAATTATCAACATCATCATCGTCGTCGTCGTCGTCATCATCATCATCGTCGTCGTCATCATCATTTTTTATTAGCGTTGTAACAAAGGCTTCAAGCTTCCTGAAAAAGCAGCAGGATCATGCAGGTAGGTCAAATGACGTCATCACTTCCGTTATTATTATTATTATTATTATTGTTGTTGTTGTTGTTGTTGTGGCAGCCTACAGACCGGTGAACGTCGGATTGAAAGATGAGAACTTCGAGGTGGACTGCAACTCTATCATCATCATCATTCCATGCCTTGTCAAGCTCATACAAGTTAGTTGGTTGGTTGGTCGGTTGGTTCGTTGGTTGGTTGAATGTTTGGTTGGTTGGCTGGTTGGTTGGTTGGTTGGCTGGTTGGTTGATTGGTTGGTTGGTTGGTTGGTTGGTTGGTTGGTTGGTTGATTGGTTGGTTGATAAACTTATTGACAGACACACACGCGCAAACACACTCGCACACACACACACGCACACACAGGCAGAGAGCTCCTTGATGACTCAACTGATTCCTGAAAAGAGTCGATCTAGAATCTACGACCACCTCCTCCTCATCACTGTCGACTTTTTGAACAGGGAGGCTGAGGTGATGATGATGATGTTATGATGATATGATGATGATGATGATAGTGGTGGTGATGATAGCGATGGTGATAGTAATGATACTGACGATACGATGATTAGCAATGTGGCTATTTTAACTTATCATCATTATCTTTTTCTTCTTTAAGGTCATCATCATCACCACTAGTCAACATCATCACCATCATCATCAGGACCAATCAACCAATCAGCATATCAGCAACAACATCATGACCAACCAGCCAACCAATAAGCATCAACATCATGACCAACCAACCAACCAATCAGCACATAGGTCAAGTGATAAAGAGGTCACCAACACGCCACAACAACACGTCAGTGACCATGATGTTGCCAGTCTTGAGGCAGCTCTCCACTTATAATTCTAAATATGAAGCGCTGTTGAAGGTCGCTGCTGCAGTTGATGACGATGGTGACGACGATGTTGTTGTGGCTGTTATTGCTGCTGCTGCTACTACTGCTGCTAATGTTGTTGTTAATGGTGATAATGTGGATTTTGTGATTGTTTTGTTCTTGTTGTTGTTGATGATTGATGATGTTGTGGTTGTTGTTGATGATATTGTTGTTGTTGTTTTTAATGTATTTCTCACGTTCATTGATGTTGTAAGTAAAATTCGAATATGACATCACAATATCAAATGACGTGGTCGGTCACGTGATGGTCACATGACCATATCACGTGATCATCACCGTCATCATCTTCATAGGATTGCCAGGCTACCACAAAAGCCAAATATCAATCCGTCAACACTGCACTCCAGGCTATTGTAATCCTTTTTTTTTAATTTTTTTTTGTTTTTTTTTAATTTTTTTTAATTTTTTAATTTATTCTTCGTTACTTAGGTTTACGTTTTTTTTTCAGACTTTAACAGATAATCACATCAGACCACGCCATCAAATTATTTTTTTTAATTAATTTAATTTAATTAATCTAATTTTTAAATTTAATTATTCGTCTTAAGGGTTGTAAAGCTCTTGAAGAGTTCGTCGATAGCATACGAGTATGTATATTTGTAACTTCGCTCGCTATTTCACCGAAAAGTACTTATTTAAATATTTACCGTCTTACTACACTACTGCCTTACTAATTAAACCGGGTTATAGTATTACCACTGATTACATCATCAGTTACTACTTTAAGTAGTTCTGGCTTTGTTCGTCACACACTCCATTAATTCGCTATTTTACAGCTTATTGTTTTCTCCTTATCGAATTCAGAATCTCGATTTGTTTCTATAAAAATGTGTAAATGTAATTGGGGTATAATTTAAAAAAAATATAATACATAAAATGTAATAAATTCTTGACCCATTTAAAAACTCCTCTATGCGCGATATTTTCCATTTGTCACTTTGGTCGAGAGTAGATTTCACGATAAGGCATGTTTCTGGACGGGTCACGCAAAACTGACCGCGGACAAAAACGTGCCGCGTTACAAATACTCACCCGCTTATTTTAAACTTCGCGTTTGGATGCGCCTAAATTAGTGAAGTTGGTTTGGTCGTTCTTATGTTACTGGCGCGACCAGCGACCCTTCGATTTTGCGTCACCCCCGAGAGTTCTAGACCTCAAAATCTTGCTCCCAATTTGATAATCCAAACAATTAATTGCTACGCAGTCGTCTTTATTTGATTTTTTCATTGGCTACCGATTACACTGCTATGGAAAATATAGATAGTCTAGAAAGTATAGATAGTCCAGAAAGTATAGATAGTCCAGAAAATATAGATAGTCCAGAACAGAAAGTATAGATAGTCCAGCTTTTCGTGTAGCACTGTTTGAAAGATATGCAAAGTGTTGGTGTTATTGCAGGCGATACTTTCGAAAATGAGTATAGGTATTCATTCATTCATTCATTCATTCTTTTATTCATTCATCTATTCTTTTATTCATTCATTCTTTTATTCATTCACAAGAATGACCCGGACAAATCATCTATGCCAAAAGATGGCACAGTTCACGAGTTAACCAGCAATGTTAGTTGTTGATGTTGTTGCTGTTGTTGTTACTGTTGATTTTGTTGTTGGTGTTGTTGTTGCTGATTTTGTTGTTGATGTTGTTGCTGTCGTTGTTATCATCATTATCATCATCATCACCAAGGCCATGTTCTTCATGGAGCAATTGCTGGAATACTCTGATGTTGTCGGATGCATGCTTATGTTTCAAGGTTTTTTATTTCTATTATTGTCAAATTGACATTTTTAATTTTAAAACAATTTTACTTTTATTAAATTTTAATTCATTAACAATTCTTTTTAACGTGTGATTTATGATGAAAATAAAATGATGTTCCCATTTATCACCAACATCATGATCAGATCCATCAGCAGCAGCAGTAGCAGCCACAACCGCCACTGGACAAAGTGTAGCAGCTGATAAATGGAGATTGAAGCTGGCGGAATTTTTCAGTGGGATATAATTATTTTTTCTCTATAATTTAATTATATTTAAATTTTTTCTTGGCTATGATTAAATTAGGATTAGAATATAACGTTCCTCAATAATAAATGAAAACACCACGAGCTAACGAAGTAATTTGTACGGGCTATATAAGGAGAAACTGCGATACGATTCTGATAAGTATTTGGGCTGCTGATGAGTCCCTGGTTGGGAGGAAACAAGTGTCCAGCCTATCCAAACAAATATTATTCTTTTCTTCTTTTCACTCCTGCTCACTGCTCTTCCTGGTTTGGTGTTTCCTTACGACGGCGTAACCACAACAACACAAAGATATAATCGCGCGAAATTTGCAAACAGAACAACTATTAAACAAACATAACATTTACACCACAACAACATTAGCACACTAACAACATCAACACACCAACAACATCAACACAACAACAACTATAACAACAAATAGCGAAAGTTTTATCAGCTCTGGGATTGAACCTTAGTAACAAGACAGAATGCTACAACGATGTGGCCCTCAGAGCTATCTTCATGCTCAACAACTTCAATTATGTGCTGAATCTGATGAAGAGGTCAGTGTTTTTTGTCTCTATATCTGTCTGTCTGTATGTCTGTCTGTGTCGGTCTGTCTGTGTGTCTGTCTGATCACGTGGTAATGTGGTCACGTGATGTGGTCATCTGATGAATTCAATTAAGCAGAAGCATCATCAATTTCATTACCATCATCACTTTAGTCATCATCGTCGTCATCGTCATCATCTCGACCAGATCCGGTATGATGGATGTCATCCACCTATGGAATAGCGAGGTGCAACTATTCTACGAAGAGCAGATCAACAATCAGAAGAGGCTCTATTCACAATGGTCTGTCCGTTTGTGTGTGTTTGTGTGTGTGTGTTTCTGTCTGTGTGTTTGTGTGGTGTTTGTGTATGTGGTGTTTGTGTGTTTCTGTCTGTGTGTGTGTGTGTCTGTGATTGTGTGCATTTGCATGTATGTGTTTTTTTGTGCGTTAGTGGTGTAGTTTTAATAATAATAATAATAATAATAATAATAATAATAATATGAAGTTGGAGCGGGGTCCTGCACTTCATATCGGAGAACCAGAGGCCGATCAGTACTGATCTGTCACCTGATTCCAGGGTGGGCGACTGCTATAATTTCAGAAATAATAATAATATTAATAATAATGATAATAATTATGATGATGATAATGATGATGATGATGATAATTGTTACATTATTTTATTTTAATTCCCAATTGTTTTCTCATAGCTGAAGGATAAAGACAGGAATGCCATAAAAGAGAAATTCGCGGTAATTTTTTATTCTTTTTATTTCTTGAGGGCGGCGTGATGGCCTAGCGGTTAAAGGCGCGCGAGGTCCTCCTGCTTTGCGGTAACCCAGTTCGATTGCAAGAAGATCCCAACCTATCTTGGGCACTGTGTGTACCTGCCGTTAATATTTTTCAGCGGAAGAGGATGCTTCTTTAACCTTTAACCTTTTATTATGGCTGTTACTGTTATAATTATTATTTTCATTATTATCAAGGATTATTATTATTATTTAAAATTTAATTTAATTTTTATCCTAACCAGGGTTTCAACAAAGAGCTGGAGGACATCTGCCGACAGCAGAAGTCATTTTCCGTTCCTGATCCGGAGTTGAAGCAGGCGCTGATTGACGACAACAGGTCCTTCGTCCTGCCATTCTATAGCGCTTTTTTGAAGAAGTACCGGAACGTCAGTTTTACGAAAAATCCCGAAAAGTATATGAAGTATTCAGAGGAAGATGTCGCCAGGTGCATTGTTGGCCTCTTTGACGCATCCGCTTGAAGAAATTTCAAGTCCATTAATACCATTTTATTTTTATTATTATTTTATTCTTCTTTTTATTATTATTATTATTTATATTATTACTATTAATTACTATATTATTATTATTGTTAATAATTATTATTTTTATTATTTGTTATTCGGCAATTGTGTACTATATAGGTATTCTATAAAATTGAACTATAACCTACGTTATCTTAAGTTATTTACTATCATTGATAACATATTATACGTATGTACGTTATTATTGTTGTTATATTTTGCTAATTAACTAACTTTTTTACATGAACTTATCACAAAAATTGCTTTTCATGTCTTGAAGTCAAATAAAATTTGATTGTTAAATTAATTATTTAGTTTTGTATGTATATGTGTGCGTGTGTGTGTGTGTTAGGTGTTCTGTGTACCCGTGCAAACGAGATTTTCCAACCGCAATTGCTAAATTCGCAACATCCATACCCTATCCATGACACTTCAAATCCGCATCCGGTTTTGAAAAAGATCAAACTTGATTCGCGAGCTATTCTAGTTGTGGTTATGAAGAGTGAGTTTATTTATGTGTTTGTGAGTGTGTGTGAGTGAGTGTGGTATGTGTGTGTGTGTGTGTGTGTGTGGCTTGTGTGTGCATGTGACTTGTTATTTTTGTGGCAGAAAAGCCAGGCTTGGGTGATTTTTAAACTTCATACCATTCAACACTCTACCTGCGGTTACTATGACGATGACATTTAAACAAACATAAATAAATTTAAAATGTCTAAAAGAGGTGTGAGTGTGGGTTTTATTTCAACTTCCAGTCTTTTATTTGATAACAATTTTAAGATTAATTTACAATAAATATTGATAAACAAGCAAATGTTACACTGAAATCTTGCAAATAAAAGTCGAAAATTCAATGAGAATAATCAATAATTAATATTTAATATTAATGAAAAATAAAAATAAACTAAACTAATTTATTTATAATATAAATTAAATTAATAAATAAATAATTGAATTACTATATTATAATAATTCAATTTATAAATTAAATTACAATTGAAACGAAATATTCATTATTTATTAATTAAGTTTTGACAAGTGGAGAGCTCATTTCTTTACATATCAAATATAATATCATTTTACTCAATACTCATTCTATTATTTTGTTATTTAAAGATGCCAAAAGGCCCGTAACATCCACAAGACCCACATACACGCGTTTTAAATAACTCGCTAATCAATTCTAACAATCAATCTAACTCGCTAATCAATTCTAACTAGTTAATTTTAATATAACTATTTTATTACATCAAAATTAATTATACAAACAAACTCAACAAATACAGACTTGTTTGCTGGCTCCGGTGACCAACTGAACTGGCTACTACATTTGAATTTCGTTAGGAAAGATTACGACAAATGCCGAAATCTCTTAAGAGTTGACCACGGTGCAATAATAATTACTTTATTATTACATAATTTAAAAAATAATTATGTCATAATAATAATAATATTATTATTATTTTTAATTCTCTCTCTAATTATAATCCGAACCCCGTAACTCCAGTTATGTTACTTTACAATGGTTGTAATTACAGTTTCTAGCTAATTTCTTTACGTATCAAATTCAAATTCTGGCCAACTAAGATTTTCTCTTTGATCATAAAATTGACAATGCTGTTTGATTGCTTTTGTTGTCTTTTAATGCTATTTTGATATGGGCATATATAACTTACTTAAGTCCATTATTTATTTTTATTTATTTATTCTAATTACACACAAGAGCGTCAGTGCCAAAACGAGTATGGTAGCTACGTGTTGGGTCTAGTCGCCAGAATTGATGGAGATATCAATGAATCCTTAAAACACTTCCAAACTGCCTCTGCCATCAACTGCAAGAATGTCGCAAACTTTAAACAAATCGCCAAGTCGTTGTCAGTATTTCAATTAATGATTTAATTAATTGACTAATTAATTAATTAACTATTTAATTTTTTGATTAATTAAATCTGATAAACTTTTCGTATTTAAAACGCCGCAATAATTATTTGGTTTTTATATCATTTAATCATAATATATGCTAATTATTATTTTAAAATAAAATAACTTATTTCAATATTCAAAAAGGTTTTTGCTGGCTCGCCACAAGGCAGCCCTGGATGTCTATAGCGAGGCTGAAAAATTATGCCATAATGATTGGGTGAACTTGATTTATTTAATCATAATAATTAATTATAATTACAATGTAACTAATAATAATTTCTAATTATTATTTATCGTTTTATTCATTGTTATCTAGTTTTTTTTAATTTGAAATGTAATTGTAAATATGATTCAAGGAGTTAACCCACAACAAGGCTCTTTGCTACATGTACCTCAAAGACCTCAACAAGTTAAGTTTTATATTAATAATTAGTAAAATTTAATTAATTAATTAATTAATTGATAAACTGGGAATAATTTAACAGGCCAAAGAAGTTTTAAATGAAGCGATACAGTACAAAGACAGCCACCTTTCTCATTCTCTACTTGGTGAAATTTATCAGTCTGAAATGAACATTAACAAATCTATCGCTGCTTATACTAAAGCTTTAGCGTTTGTTTGTTTTGTTTGTTTGTGTGTGTGTGTGTGTATGTGTGTGTGTGACACGTTTTTTATAACCTGTTTTATAAAGTCATCATCACAGTTTTTCTCAACATCACATTAGTTATGTAATGTGATGTGGTCAATTGTCGTCGTAATCGCTGCCACTTTACCATCGTCACATCGCTGGCCACATCACTACATGGTCATCATTTTCATCATCATTATATCTCCCCCCCCCATCATGATCACCATCGCCAGGGTGTTTCCAGAAAACGTGGACATCTCTTGCACCCTTGGTCTCCTCTACCTACAAATGGGTGATTACAAGAACGCATTCAGTCACCTCGGCAACGCAATGACCTATGACCCCGACAATGTCAAGGCCATAATGGGAGCCGGAAGTATGCTGCAGATGCACGGAGATCATGATGTAGCGCTCGCTAAGTACAAGCTGGCCGTCAGGTACATCCCTAATAGTGGACCCCTCTGGAATAATATAGGGATGTGCTATTTTAATAAGAAGAAATTAGTGGCCGTTAGTATAAAAAAGGATTTGCGTGTGTGTTGTGTGTGTGTGTGTGTGTGTGTGTGTGTGTGTGTGTGTGTGTGTGTGTCTGCTATTTACTTCGATAATTTTGTCGATATTTAAACTACTAATCAATACTTAAAAAAATGTATTTTCATAACAATTTTCAATAGATCAATCATTCAATTAACAGTTCACTTAGTCACTTAATTTGTCATAATAGTTGATAGAAGATAGAACAATAATAATAATAACGATAATAATAATAATGTTTAAGAACAACAAAAATTAAAATAACGGTGGGGTAAAAACCACCCGCCTATCGACACAGGCGGTCAGCTGTTTGAAGAGGGCTCATTATTTTTGCCCCCTCGAGCGCACCATTTCGCAGAACCTCGTCCTCATCTATCTCTACAGCCAGCAATACGCATCAGCATTCAACTTCATCACGTCCGCCATGTTTCTCAGGTTCAAATCTGCCCTGCACTACTTTTTATTGGCTGGTTAGTTGACTAATCAGGTAGTGGGATGGATGGTGGAGCAGTATTTCATTGGGCAGATTTTTGAGTGATTGAAAGGTATAACGGAACGAATGAACAAATGACTGATTGAATGAATGAATGGATGGATGGAATGAACGAACGAATGAACGAGCGAGCGAGAGAGCGGATAAATGAACAAAGGTAAACATCGGTATGTTCATCTTTAAATATTTGGCATTGATGTTTTCTTATCACAGTATAGAATTATTGATTTTATTCAGTGCTATATGAACTGATCAAAATGGCAGATAAATTGCATCATTACCGTTATATAGTTCTCACAAAACAAATTCGCACAGTGACCTTATCGCACCTGAAAGATAGGGAGAACTCAAAGCAGGCTTTTAAGCAGGCTCTGCAGCTGGACGAGTTGGTCATTTCTGGTTTTAATGAATGAATGAATGAGCAAATGAATGAATGAATGAGTGAGTGAGTGAATAAATGAATGAATTAATGAATAAATTAATGAATAAATTAATGAATAAATTAATGAATAATGAATATAGTAATAAATGAAAATAAAATAAATTATATTGAAAAGCAAAGACGCCCTGATAAGTTTGAACTTTTCAATATTCCTGTTCAACAACGGAGACCACAAGTCTGCCTCTGAGCAGTACAACAGCTACAAGTCTAAACTCCAGCATAAAAATTACGAGAATGACAGTGAGGTATGTGCACGCACGTTTTTATTATTGTTATTTTTATTATTAGTATTATTATTTTATTATTATATTACTGTTGTTAAACGTTTAATTATAGATCTTTATATAGCGTTTGTTATCTATTCATATTAAGTTATAGTGTGTCAAAATGTAATGTTATATTTCTTTCTTTGTATAAATTTGTTCGATTGATTCTTTCCCTTTTCATATTTTAAGATAATTTTTCTAATTTTGTAACCATTTTGTCCAAATCGTGTTAGTAATTTTTCGGAGTGAGCAACAAAAACGTTTGCCAACTTTCTTCTTAAAATGTCCTAAAAATGCCACAAAAAATTTCCAGCAACGAAACTTATTAATATTATAATTATGATAATAATTATATTAATTATGATGACCATAAATCAAGATATATGATGATAGCTGTTTCATTTACGTTGCAGGTTCGTGAGGCCAGTGAAAAGCTCTGTTCTGCGCTACATCTTGGCAGTGTTTAATATATGCTTACAAGTGTTTAACTGCTTTGTTTAACATGCCGTTGTTTACCACAATGTTTGAGCGAGTTAATATTTTTTTAATTCGTGTAGTTATGGGTGAATAAAATTTGCGTTGTAGGGTTTATCCATTTCAACTGTAGCATAATATGAACTTATGACAGTTTTTGAGAATTTCCAGATTCCATGTACTTAAGTTACAACTTGAGACCTTGGATTATAAGTTTTGCAAAACATACAAGATGTTTTTCGTAAAAATATGTGTTCAGGTTTGATAACGGATGATATTTTTAGTTGAAGAATAAATTTATAACATAAGTATTAAAGGGAATTATTACCTTATTGTAAACTTCCATCATACACAGCGCCAAGGGGAGGCCTATTTACCAGCATACAACACAACACCTTCTTATGGGTTGAAGCAGGGATATGCAAAGAACCTCAATTTTTTCAACTTTTAATTATTTTCAGTAATGCCTCCCCTTGCTCCAAACCACGTAATTAGAATAATAGGACTAATCGATCAATTCGATCTATCGGTCGGGTTATTTGTCGTGCTTGGATTGTTGGCTAACGAAATTGCATTTACGAAATTTAACGAGCAAGCTAAATGAAATATTTACTTGATTTAATATGCTAAAAACATTGAAGTAATTCTATTTAATTTTAATAATGATTAATAGAATTATGTATTATTAAATTATTTTTGTTAATTTGAATATAAAAATTGCTTTTGGTCCGGTGAAATCCGGTGGCTTACTGAAGCCGAAGGCTGGCTTAGTAGGATTGAACTATAGTCACCCTTTTTTTTACACTATTCGATCATGTTAAAAATTGGTTTGCTTAAGAAATAAACGGCCTAAATAAATCAAAATTGTTATTTGAACAACTATCTTCATTATATTCAATGAATATTTTACATTCTGCTGGTGCTCATAAGAAACTGGCTGCTGAAATCATACGTTGGCTTACAGCAGTGGCTTACAGGGTTTCATAGAACTCTTACGATAGCACTTTTTTGTACATATAATGCTTTAAATAAATCAATATATTCATATCACAATTATTTTTGTCAATATAAATATAGAAATTGCTTTTGTCAGGTGAAAAACAGTGGCTTACTGAAGCCGTAGGTTGGCTTAATCGGATTTTTTCTCATGTATACAATACTATGAAATAAATCAATCAAACAATCAGTCGGTCGGTCGGTCGGTCAGCCGGCCAGCCAACCAGCCAGCCAGTCATATATGTATATATATATATATATATATATATATATATATATATATATATATATATATATATGTATATATATATATATATAAAGTAAGAAAGAGAGAGAGAGAGAGAATGAGACAAAGGGTATGCGTAAAAAATAACGTTTCAATAAATAGATAAAAATATACAATACACATACACGCACACACACACACAAACAAACTCACACATACACACACACACACACACATATATATATATATATTATATATATATATATATATATATATATATAACGCTTGTATTAAAAGAAGAATGTAAGCTTTTGAAATGCCTAATGAGAACAACTATTTTTATTTCGTTGTTGTTGTTGCTGTAATTATTATTATATTGTTGTTATTGTTGTTCGTTGATGATGGTTGTGATGATGATGATCGTCATCATAGTTAACAAGATTAACAGTATAACATACTTAAAATACATTGACAGAAATGACATGAATGTTTATTGTACTGCGTATATATGATGGCAGTATGTATGTATGCGTGTATGTATGTATGTATGTTTGTATGTATGTGTGTCTGTGTCTCTTTATGTGTACATGTTTGTATTCGAGATTTTAGTAAGGAAAGAAAAACACAACAGTTGCTTTTATTTGACATCATCAAAAGATGAAAAGTGACGAAAAATTAAAATTTGTTAAATGTCAATTTTTTAAAATGTTCAGATTTTAAACAAACAAATATAACAAAATATCGATCGATAAAAAATAATTATCACGAAACATGAATATTTAGTAAGGACAGTTCACAGCATATCATAATGACTAAATCAACATACCAAACAGAAATTATTCATGCATGCATATATACAAAGTAAATCAGGAAATCTCCAAAAATTATATAACCAAAATAAGAAACTAGAAACCAGTCAACATTTTACAAATAAATAAATAGACATTATAAAAAGATTGTTCAAAAATGGTAAAATTTAAGGCGACGACAAAAAAAATTGTAGTTTGTTTTGTTGGTGCTGTGTGGTGCTAAAAAGCGAAAACAAACACACCACAAAAAAAAATATTAAAAAGTCGCAAGAATAGTAGTCAGTCACCTACCTACAATTAAATTACTCTCAGGGCCCTAGCTTACCTGTAATGATAACTCAACTCATTTATTTTACATATTTTAACGTTTTAATTTTACTTGAAGCTTTTAATTTATTTTAATGTTAATATTTTACTTGAAACTTTTTAACTAATGTTAAGCCCTAGCCTACCTACAGTTGTTCAACTCATCTCAATCCCTAACTTACCTATGAATTAAATTAAGTCCGGTAAAGAAAATAGAAAGTTGAAGAGAAACATAACAACAACGACACCGAATGAATGGATGTTGTGTATGTGTGTGTTGTATTTATGTGTGTGCGTGTATGTAAATGTGCGCGCGCGTACCCTCCAGAAACTTCTTCACCCACTACGGACGAACCTCCATTGCACCGACCATCACCTGACACGCACCGAGGAAATGAATTTTACCGGATACTGAAAAACAAAATTGAAAGATAAAGTTAATTTTTTAAAATAAAAAACAAGACATTGAAAAAAAGTAAGAAGCAACTTATCTTACCATGAGATTACCATCATGAAACGTGTTGACTCCCACCACAACCCACCTCTGATCATTCTGTAGACAAATTTTTTTATTGGCTTAGTAGTAAATGAATGTTAAAACGAAAGAACAAACGAATAAATGATTGAGCGAATGATTGAGTGATTGAATGAATTAATTAACCAATCTATGATTCAATGAATGAAAAGAATGAGTCAATTAATGGATGAACGAAAGATTGTGTGACAAAATGAATGAATGAAAAAAATAAAAACAACGAAACTAAACCATACTTCAAAAATCGTCGTTGTTGTTTTTTTCGAGTTGTTATCGGAACGATCATCATGAGACCACCATCTGAAACGTGCTGACGCCCACCACTGCCCACCTCTCATCAGTCTGTAGACAAGTTATTTTTATTAGCTTAGTAGTAAATGAATGTTAGAATCTTAGAAGCAAAAAATTATAAAATGGAAATAATGGCAAATAAATAATATTTGAAAATAATAAAGAGAGTAAAATGTAAAAAAAACTTACCGTCGTCCATTCGACAAAGGCAAAATGATGAGTGCCTTCCGTTTCCTGCGTTGTCCTCCAAAACTGGTGCCAGTCCTCCTCGAGATTGTTGTTGAAACACAGCCCGTGGAATGGAGAAAGAGAAAATTCTCATTAGAAAGCTTAGCGGTGCCTGCATCTTAAATTGCTTAATAAAAATAATCCTATCTACCTATTCAATTACCTTAACTAATCTATAATAAATTGTTAATGGTACGATAGTCGAAAGTTCCTCTTCATTCTCCCTCCTTGCACAGAGGCTCACCGACAGCCAGGGCACCGGATAGTAAACCATTGCCGTGCGGATAGTAGACTACTGCCTTGCGGATAGTAAACCATTTGCCGTCCGGAAGCCGTGCGGGTAGTAGACTATGGCCATGCCGCATAGTAAATCATTACCGTGCAGATAGTAAACCATTGCCGTCCGGATAGTAAACCATTGCCGGTTCACCACTGGCCGCCAAGGCTTACCTCTGACAAGAGACTTCGAAATTCAGAGTCTATCGGCTATCGAC
>NW_008703570.1:13544923-13546069 GCF_000326865.2 Helobdella robusta
TATGTGGGTGCAGATAAATAGAAGAGATAAACTTACGCTGCCTACCTATTCAACTACATTAGTGTTGGATGCTCCCTATCTATCCTACCTACAATTAAAATTAGGCCTATCTAACCTACCTATATAGCTACTTAATGTAATTGTGTGTGCGTGTGTGTGCGTGTGAGCATTCCTACTTAATGTTAAATTACAGAAAAAAAGAAGAAAACGTATCCCAGTCAGGCAGGTATTCTTTGCCACTGAATGAACGAACGTAGCCTGACATCTTCCATGATGAACTTCTCTGGAAGCTTCAACCTGAATGAAATGAAAAAATCCTATTTAATTAATTAATTTAAATGAAAATAGAGAAACGAGCCGCGGTGAAATCCACCAGCCGGAAAAGCCAGCAAAATGGCAAAAAAAGAAACAGTTAAGAAACCGTAAAGTCGGAAGTTAGGGTTAAGGTTGAACGTAGGGTGACATTACAACCATTCTGATCCTCCACGACGAACTCCTCTGGAAGCTATAACCTGAATGAATGAACCTGAATGAACCTGAATGAACCTGCACAAATCTTATTTATTTAATTAATTTAAATGAAAATAGAGAAACGCAAAGAAGCCGACCGGTCGGCAAAGAAAAGAACCGCAAAGAACGGTATCTATATAGGATTTATGCTCTATATAACTCTATATAACTCTATATAACTCTATATAACTCTATATAACTCTATATAACTCTATATAACTCTATATAACTCTATATAACTCTATATAACTCTATATAACTCTATATAACTCTATATAACTCTATATAACTCTATATAACTCTATATAACTCTATATAACTCTATATAACTCTATATAACTCTATATAACTCTATATAACTCTATATAACTCTATATAACTCTATATAACTCTATATAACTCTATATAACTCTATATAACTCTATATAACTCTATATAACTCTATATAACTCTATATAACTCTATATAACTCTATATAACTCTATATAACTCTATATAACTCTATATAACTCTATATAACTCTATATAACTCTATATAACTCTATATAACTCTATATAACTCTATATAACTCTATATAACTCTATATAACTCTATATAACTCTATATAACTCTATATAACTCTAATAACTCTATAT
>NW_008703570.1:13546399-13563899 GCF_000326865.2 Helobdella robusta
AACCACCGCGTACCTGCTGAATGTATGATGTGAAACAAAACAAAAACAAAACACAAAACAAAAATCACACCACCAAGTAGAGTAAAAGAATAGGAGTCCCTAACCTACCTATGTAACTAAATTACCTTATGCCCTAGCCTACCTATATAATAAATTAATTTTTACCTCACCTACCTATGCTTCATTAACTTAACTTAAGACTCATGAAGAAAGAGAAAAAGGAGTAAAACAGAACATAAAATACTACCACACAAACAAACATAATGTATGTATGTATGAGCAACCGCTAAAGAACCCACCTAAAATATAAAAAAATACAACATACAAACACACAAACCACAGACACGCAAACTCTATATAACTCTATATAACTCTATATAAAATAAAATAAAAATAAATAAATTAAAAAAATATAAATATAAAAAAATGAGATCAGGCACTCCGACTCGAGCGAGGCAGAAATGCCTGATCTGATTTCAACGTTTTTTCAGCTCCTATTTATACTCGTTTCAACCATACATTTTCATCATTTCAATCATTCACATCAATAAAAAACTTATTTAAGGTATGTACTACACTATTATACAGTCTTAACCAAAATGCTAACCGTACTAAATTGGAGTCATCGAACGAACGCCTTCGAAACTTTCTTGCTGGCTGGTTGAATCTGCTATATTGCTTTTCATATAAACATAATCTAATATAATATAATTTAATTATTTGTATACATGGATTCCAGTCACTTTATATATATAATAAAAATTCATTATAAAAGCAACAGTAATCAGTGCTATATATGTAAGAACGCAGTTCAAATTTTTCGGGGAGAATTCAAAATAGTTTGAGACCACACCTTTCTTTACATCCGATTCCAAGCCGAGCCAAGCCAAGCTGAGCCAATATGCGTAGATTTAAAAGCGCTTTTTATGTTATTATTTTGCTCGCTATATTTATATATTTTATAAATTCATTATAAAAAACAACAGTAGCCATTACTATATATGTACGCACGCAGTTCAAAATTTTCGGGGAGAATTCAAAATAGTTTGAGACCACACCTTGCTTAACATCCGATTCCAAGCCGAGCCGAGCCAAGCTGAGCCAATATACATAGATTTAAAAGCGCTTTTATGTTAATATTTTGCTCGCTATATTTATATATTTTATAAATTCATTATAAAAAACAATAGTAGCCATTACTATATATGTACGCACGCAGCTCAAATTTTTCGGGAAGAATTCAAAATAGTTTGAGACCACACCTTGCTTAACATCCGATTCCAAGCCAAGCCAAGCCAAGCTGAGCCAATATGCATAGATTTATAAGTGCTTTTATTTTAAACTTTTGCTCGCTTTTTAAACGAATATCCCAATATAACAAATTCTCCATCCTATTTTAACTTTCTTTGATGCTTTTTAATAAGTCAGGTTACAAAAATCATTATCGATATCACAATGAAATCAATTTGAAATTTTTTTTAATTATTGATAAAATTTTTAAATTGTTGATAAAAATAACTAGTATATATAGTGTAGTAAAACGTTTAAAATTTTCTGAGAAAATTCAAAATAATTTGAGCCTACGCCATAACACAATTGTACAATTTGAATGTGTAAATACAACATTATAAATGTATTATAACTACATGTCTATTTCTTTATTTAGTTCTGCCTGTGTATATTTTGTCAAATTTATTTGATAGGAATTGAATATAACCTTTATACCGGCTGATTGACTACCATGCAGTAAAATAACTACTGTTGACACCATTTCCTCCAACGATTTCGCAACGAATTGCCCATACCATATAATTAGAATAAACTCTTTCAATCAATGTTTAAATTTTTATATTGTCATTTATTCTTTCGTTTTTGTTTCTATACTAATTTTCGTGTCAGATACAATAATTTAGTTTTTAAGTAAATTTTTATTTTCGTAGCTATACACAAACATGCCTACCTGTTGCATTAAAAATTGCATTAATAATAAATAGAAATGATAAAATTTCTGATGCATCTTTTCACAGGTTTATTTTCAAATTAACTTTACAGTTTACACTAAAATAAATGTAACAATATCCCTATACTCATTGAATAGAACTATTTTGTTTTACAATTACATATATTTTATTTTATAGACTATTATAATTTATAATGCTATCATGGATCACCATTTTATTATTAAAAGCAATACTTAAGAAATGCACAAGTTTCTGTAACAGTTTATAAAATTTCTGATTTCCTCAAAATGTAAAAATGCAAAACAATTGGATTAAGTGCATCAGACAGGAAATAAATGATTTCAAATGGCTTCCATCAAAAAATGCAAGAATATGCAGTGACCATTTCTGTAATAAAGATTATAAGGGTTATGATGGAGAAAGGAAGGTAATGCTGAAGAAAGCATTCCCATGTTTTCAAGTTAGTTATATTTATATGTCATCAGTTACACAAGGAAGCAATTCACATCATTGTACATTGCAACATTCTTATCTATACAAAAAATATAAAATGCATTCAACAATATTCCATGTATTTTATTAAAACTTAGAAAGGGCATAATGACATTGTGAATAATAAACCCTGCTTAGGACTGAGATCATCATCATCATCATACTAATCACTATTACAAGTAGGGTCAATTTTATATTAATGCTTAACAAGTTAACTAAATTGGTTTTTATATTTATTCTAATTATATACTTCATATATTCGATGACGTCAAGTTGTGATTTGTGCAAAGAACTTTTGTTTGTTATTTTTCTAAAATTCAACTGATAAATGAAATGAACAGTAAGATAACAAATATTTACAAAATAACAATGAAAAAATAATTGCCAGTAACCCGTAAGAATATTTTTAATCAACTTTTCACTTTTATGTACTATAGCTCAATTCCTATAGTAAAATTTCAGAACCTGAGAAATAAATTAAGCTAAAATCTCCTTTTAAACAAACAATCGATAATAAAGAGGTTGTAGGTTAAACAGTTGAAACGCTTTTCACTAATCACTGCTTACAACCGGACAGAGTGGAGGTGAAATAAATTATTTTAAATTACTAATTTCAATAATTTTCTTTCGGCACCTTGTAAAAATTTTAGTCTTAAGAATTAAAATGGATCGAAATCACTTTGGAGGTGACTTTTCGTTTTTTTATTTTTTATTATAATTTTTGTATGTTGTTATTAATAATAACAATTTTATTTTTTATTAATGTTAAATAAAACAATCAACAATTTATTAATTTTGAAATTATAAATAGTAAGTTATAATTATTAATATTATTTAATTTAAATTAAAAAATATAAAAATAATTAACTAATATGTAATAATGATGTAATTGTAAGTAAGTCTATCTACAATAATAATATGTAATAAATATTCTAATAATTTTGATATTTTTTGGCCATGTAAAGTTTCACCGTCCATGGGTTCCTTGTCACCATACCTCAACATTGACCCCAACTACCTGGCTATTGTTAGTGATTACGATGATGATGATGACGGTGGCAGTGATGATGACAATTATGTTATAATGATGATGATCATGATCAATTATAAAAAAGTCTTTAGTTTCATTATTGCAAATTAATGAATTAAAAAAATAAATTTTAATCAAATATAATTATAATAATATTTCCACCATACTCCTAACCTTAATTTTCTGGCTATTGCTAGTGATGATGATGATGGTGGGGGTGGTGGTTCTGGCTATTGCTAGTGATGATGATGGTGGTGGGGGTGATGATAACAAACGTGATAAATTATGGAAACCTCTTTGTTTTATCATGAAATATAAAATTATATTACAAAAATAAATTTTAATAAAATATAATAATAGTATTAATTTATGCGCTTGCTAATCCTAATTTTAATTTTCAGGACTCTGAACCCCAGTTTATCATGCCAGATGGGGCTAACCAACATAGGGGTAGATTCGAGTTGGCCTTCTCGCAGATCGGTGGCTCTGTGTGTGTAGGTGTGTTGGATGGGATGGGTTTGCCCCAAAATAAATATTATTAAATAATTAATTAATAATAATTATTAAATAATTAAATAATTGATTAATTAATAATTAAATAGTTATTATTAATTAATTTTTTAACAATTTATATATTATAAACTTTTCATTGATGATAATAAATACTTAATAAATAATTTAATACTTAATAAATAATTTATATTTCATTTTACTTTCTGATTAAATTAAATTAAAGTTGAGTTCAGTTCAATTGTTATTATCATTTTATTATAATATAATTTATTAGGATATTATTTATTTATTATAATATTTATTATTAAATTATTTCAAGGTGCTGCAGTAGGTGGAACGATGGGCCTGTACACGGGATTGAAGGAAACGAAAGTCGCTCAGATTACGGGGCCAGTTAGGCGGACTCAGTTAGTGTTGTTGTCGTCGTTGGGGACATTGATGTTATTGTGTTACTAGTTTGGTAGTGTTGTTGATGACTTTGTTGTTGTGTTGTGCTACTGTTACTGTGTTGCTAGGCTTGGTAATGTTGTTGTTGTGTTTTGTTGTTGTTGTCGTTTGTTATTGTTGTGCTGATGTGTTGTTTCTGATGTCTTTGTTGTTGTGGCTTGTTGCAGTGATGGTGTTGCTTTAGAGGTTTGGAATGGGTTTTTGTTGTTTATGAGCAACAATTAATTATGATTTGATTAGCTAAGTGATTGGTTGATTGATTGATTGATTGATTGATTGATTGATTGATTGATTGATTGATTGATTGATTGATTGATTGATTGATTGATTGATTGATTGATTGATTGATTGATTGATTGATTGATTGATTGATTGATTGATTGATTGATTGATTGATTGATTGATTGATTGATTGATTGATTGATTGATTGATTGATTGATTGATTGATTGATTGATTGATTGATTGATTGATTGATTGATTGGCAGATTATTGAACTTTATAACGAAGAGAGGAGCATCTTCTGCCCAATCACTTGGTGTTATAGGTTGGTTTGTTGTTCTTTTAATTGTGTTGTTAGTGCTGTTGTTATGTTGTTGTTTGCTGGGTTGTTGTTGTTTGTTTGTTTATTTGTTTGCTGTTATTTGCCAAGTAACTGAGATTAATTTTTTATAAATTTTTATTGCATGTGCAACCATATGCAGTGACAAAACCATATGCAACCTTGGTTGCATATGGTTTTGTCACTGTCACATGAATTTATGTTTGCATTTGTATGTTTTTGTGCATTTGCATTTCTGTATGTTTGTTTGTATGTTTGCGTATGTTTGCATTATGTCGTATGTTTATGTATTAAATGTATGTTTGTTGTTTATATATTATACACGTGCGTGTGTGTGGGTTTGTGTTATGTTGAGTTCACCCCACATAGTATTGATATATTGTATATGTTTTTATATCTGTATATTATATATGTGTGTCTGTATCCGTATGTGTATGGTTGTGTGTGTGTTTTGTGTGTGTGTGTTTGTGAGTGTGTATGTGTTGTGTGTGTGTGTTTGAGAGTATTATTTATTTATCAACCCCACTCACTGATACAAACAGCTCTGATATACAGTGCGTTCGGTGTGGTACTATCGAAATCGCGAGGAGCCGACGATGAGATTAACACATTAACAGCTGCTACTGCTACTGGATTGCTGTACAAGTCGTCTGGTTGGTTTTGTTGTTGCTGTTGTTGGCTGTGGTTGCCGTCGCGTGATTTATGTCGTTGGTGTCGTCACGTCAACTGCATCGTCGACCATCACAGCATGATCGCAACGACGTCAACATTAACATTCCAGGTGGCTGGAAGAAGGCGCTGCGTGGCGGGGGTGTCGGGTTGGGCCTGGCCGTGGCCTACTGCCTCATCAACAGCAGGGAGAACGTTAAGAAAATATTGGGCATCAGCAGATAGATGCTTGGATGAGTGTGAATTTGTGAATGAATGAATGATTGAATGAATGAATGGATTGGTGGATGAATGGCTGGCTGGCTGATTGGTGAATTTATATCTTTTTCATTATTATTCTTGTGATTTTTGTGTCAATGTTAAATAAAAATTACAAAATAGATTTTTCCTCTGGTTCCAAATTTTTTAGTAAAAACTGAAAAACAAAACGAAATAAATACAAATATATGTGCATGTGTTTACATATGTTATAAGTACGTGTGAATATGTGCTGATTTGTTTGAGCCTGTACGTGTAGCCCTACATCTATTTGTGAGTTTGCTTGTGTTTGTGCGTATGTAATCGGCAGAGAATAACGACATTTTCTCCATTCTCTTCTACGCTACGCCATTTTTTTCAGGAATAAAACTTTAAAATTTCTTAAACGAAAAAAGTTATTATTTTAATAAATCTATAAGATGTGCGAAAATTTAAGAAAGGAACAGGGTTTGTTGACTGGTTGTGTCGTTAATGTGGAATGTTAATCATTCATCGGTTGAGTGATTAATTAATTGAATGATTGATTGATTGATTGATCGATTGATGTATGTGATTGTAGTTAAATCGGTGCGACCAGCATTTGAATATTCTCTCTACGGAGTAATAGTGCAATGTTCTCATGCACACATACATCTGCATTGGACTAAGTGCAGTTGGTACTCGTGTGCTTTTCGTAGATATACTTCGCACATATGCCATCCTCAATAGCCATACCTGTAAAATTATGAAGTTAATATGGAATACACACACAAACATATATATTTATAAATATATACATATTCATGCACATACATACGCACACATGACATTATGGCCCGACAAAGATCAATCCTTAACTTTATTTTGTTCTTGTTGTCGAAAATTTTCCAACAAACATGCACGTAGATATATTATATTATACGCTAACCAACAGATTTGAAGATAGTGGTTTCATCCTGGTAGGACTGCTTCGATTTGTTGATCACCTCGCCTATCTCTGCGTATATCTTACACTGTCCAACAAATTTAATTAATTGAATTAATTCATTCGTTCATTCATTCATTCATCACTATTTTTATAAGTTAACGACTGGACCACAAAATGAACGAATGAGTTCCATGTATTTGCGACTCTATTGAATAAGTAATTCTCTCTGCCTCTATGTCTTGTTAACTCTTTAAAATATTTCAAACTGTGACCTCACGTTTTGGTTTTGACAATGCCGAAACGATTATTTAAATCAAGTTTGTCTAAATTATGCACGATTTTAAACAACTGAATCAAATCTCTTTTTCTTATTTCCACCAAAGTTGTTAATGCTAATTTTTTAAGACGATCTTCGTAAGCTAGGTTTCTTATAGATGGAGCCAACTTTGCTGCTCTACACTGGACTCTTTAGACCCCCTCGCTATCACCCTTCATTAATTATTTATAATAACGGTTATTGCATCAGTTAGCAAGCTTGCAAAAAAAAACTAGATTTAGAATTTAAGAAAAATTTTATGGAACACTTCTATTCGTAAATAAATGCCAGTAGTTAATTCATTACGTCTTCCACATTGATGGAACGGCGGAGTTAGATCGTTTCTTCAACTTTGGTCAGTTGGCCGACCGGTTGGTTGGTCGGTCGGTCAGTCAATCAATTAGTCACTCATTCATCCCATACTCAATCCACTCACTCGTTCACTCACTCACTAACTCAACCAATCAATCAATCAACCAGCCAGCCAATCAGCAAACGCTTCACCTTGGACAGTATGACATCACCAGATTCGAGAAGACAGCCATCTCTGGTGTCCGTGTACACCACTGATGACGTCATCAGATCGTCATCTAGTTCCCGCCAATTCGGCCTTACCGCACCAACGGCTGTCAGGTTTGGCGATGGTAACGATGATAATGATGATGATGATGATGACGATGATGATAATAATAATAATAATGATGATAACAATATCGCAAGCAAACAGTTCATACCGACAAATTGTTATACCGACAGAAAGTTTATAATGACAAATTGTTTATACCGATATACCGTCAAACCGTTTATATGAGCTCCGTTTTTGACCCATTTTTTCTTGAGAATCGGTTCAGTGGCAAAGGTGGCGACGCAGATGACGTCAGCGTCTTTCACCGCTTCCTCTACCGTGTCGCAACACGTGACAGTCCAATTATTATTATTTGTGGTCATAGTGGTAGTAGTAGTGGTAGTGGTAGAAGTAGCGTCTTGTACTGCAAGCAGCGATCCACTTCTTATCTCATCCGCAAACTTTTCGCCATTTTGTTTCGTTCGATTCCAAATACGTACCTGTTAATAATGACGACGACGACGATGACGACGATGATGATGAGGATGATGATTATTACTATTATTAATATGATTATTAATATTATTATTATTGCTGTTTTTATTATTATTGTTGTTATTCCATACTTGTTTGAACTGGTATAGAGAGGACATGGCGACGTAATGACTCCTGGCCTGAGTCCCTGCTCCCAAGATTGCCAGGATCTTTGAATCCTTTCCCGCCAAATACTGATGATGGTGATGATGATTGTTATGATGACGATGATAATGATGACTAATAATTATGATGGTGGTGGTGGTGGGTGGTAATGACGTATGTAATGGTGGCGATGATAATGATGATGATGATGATGATGGTTGTGGTGAAAATGATTGTAGTGGTGGTGATGATAATGATGACTGATAATTATGATGATGGTGGTGGTGGTGATTGTAAAGATGATGATGAGGATGATGAAATGAGGATTATAACCACAGATGAAGATTGTACAGATGGAGATGATGATGATGATAAGAATGAAAAAGTATTATGATGATAATGATGATGATGGTGAAAATGATGAGGAGGAGGAGAAGAAGGAGGAGGAGGAAGAAGATGATGATGACGCAACCTTAGTGGCAACGGCTGACACGAGACCAGTCCTAACATTCGTAATCACCTCTCCGTCCATCAACTGGATGGTTTGTTGGGAGAGAGATGATGATATGTGGAAAGGGTGGGTGAATGAATTAATGAATGAATGAATGAATGAATGAATGAATTAATTAATTAATTAATTGTGAATAAACGAATGAATGTATGGATGACCAAACTAACACACGTATGAATGAATGAATCGGTGAATGAATGAAAGAACGAACGAACAAATGAATTAATAATTAATTAATTATGTAATGAATTAATTAATGAGTGGAGAGTTGAGTGAATAAATAAATGAACGAACGAATGAATGCTTGGAAAAGTAAATGGATGGATCGATGTATAGGTACGCCGATTATTAATATTAATAATATTATTGTTATCATTATAATTATTAATTGATTAATAATAATATTATAATTATTTTTAATTGATTAATATTATATTATTAATAACAGCCAATAGGGTTCCGTCCAAGTGGTTGAAATGCATGATCCATGCAAGATGCGTTGGTACCCGGACGTTTCCGGGATAAAATGAAACCAACTTTGTCGTCAGGATTCCGTGGGATCTACTATAACAAGGCATGGTTCCTAAGTAACTGTGTGTGTGTGCTTGTGTGTGTGTGCTTGTGTGTGTGTGTGCGTGCGTGTGTGTGTGTGTGTGTAGTGTTATTTGTGTCGGTCGTCGTTTTGTTATAATTATTAATAGTTTTGTTGTTGTGTTTGTGTGCGCGCTGTTGTTGATTTGGCGTGCGTGTTGTTGTTGTTGTGTGTGTGTGTGAGGCTATTTGCATAGTTAGTATGTGGTTATTGGTATGATGTGGACAAATTCCTGTGTATATACATACGTGTATATATAATATTTAAACATTCTGAATTATATTAGATTAAACAACTGATCATAAGAAAATTGTGAAAAATTTTTCCAACCCTTCTACATCCTGTACCGCAACGGTACACCGAACCGGTTGAACGATACCGCTATCGATACCGAGGGAGTATTGTCCCATACCGGCTTCCAGTAGCTTAAACAGGTCATCCCTATTTAAGAGTTTTTTGACGGTGTCTGCATCGATCCAAGTTAATGTAGACATTACGGTGTGTGCGTGCGTGCGTGTGTGTGAGCGAAATTTAACAAATACGCTACTATATATGCGTGCAACGTGAATTTTTTGAAAAAACCTTATTCCCAAGCTTGTAACTACAACTGACAATATTATATATTATTTATTATTATCATCATCAACAATAAAGATTATATTAAAATAAAATGACAACCCCAAAACACTTGAGAAAATAGTTTAAACGGTATATTATATGTGCGTACTTAGGCAGTTGTTTTGAATTGAAACATTATCTCGTTGATTGATGGACTTTATATCACTGTGTAGTCCAAACAACGCTTATATAATTACGCGCACACACACACACGCACGCACGCACACGCACACACATTGCTTTATTTTGCACTCACGCCTTAAACATTTATACCTATTGTTATAATCGCGGGAATGATCGAAGTGCGCTGCGTTATTTATTATTTGGCTATTGTTGTTATCTTTGCAATATTTGTAATCTTTTAGTTGTAAAATTGGCTATAAAAACATCCTACGTATTGAGGTTCAGCAGTCGGGGTTTGCAAAGAGGTTTCGAGCTGAGAAAGCAAAGTCTTAAATGTGATTTATGTAGTTACTTGGATTAGTTTATTGTTTCTGTTACTGCTGGTATTCAAATAAACGTTCAACTTAGTTGGCGTTTGAAGCAGTTGTGTTCATCTATCGGAAATCTTGAACCTAATGAATAACGAACACTTGACGATCGTTAGAAGCTACAACACTGGTGTTGGAAATAGAGATCACTGAAGTTATAACATCGGTATTGGTAGTTACGAGGTCAAGGGTTACGACAATATTTTTTTACGAATTAGTTTTTATTAGCTTATTAGCATAATAAATGTTTTTTGCTATAAGGACTTCAACATCCACATCAAACGACGTAAAAAGACACTGCATTTAACATCAAAACCACGTAAAATATTGAAACCAAAATGAAATTTTTGAAACTAGTTTGAAATAACGTTTCAATTTTGAAACCAGAGAGCTTGCCGGAAAATATAAAAACCTGAAAATAAATAAGAAAGATGAAATAATGTGACCTTCAAAGTGGATATTAACAATTATGTTTTGAATAATATGGAAAAAAGTTAGTCACTGTTGAATTATTCTTGCATTTCAGAAAAGCTTTTGATTCGACTGACCATGACTTGCTCCTTAAGAAAATGTTTCAATTAGAAATTCGTGGTTTTATACACAAATAGTTTGCTGATTATTTGAAAGATCGCTACCAATATGTGAGGTTCAAGTCGTGTCCATCCTCAAAAGTTGTTGCTGAGTATGGCCTTCCTCAAGGATCAGTGCTGGGCTATCCCTTATTTTCAATAACGATTTGTCTAATGTTAGCAAGTCTGTTAAAACGGTTCTTTAAGGTGACGATACAACAATTCTTTGCTGCGGTGAGGACATCAATGAAGTTGCATTAAAATTAAATTTAGAACTTAAATTAGTACATAAAACATTATATTGCACATTTACACATAATCAATTATATTGGTTATGTGCAAAAATCATTTATCTATCATTTATATTAAAACCAATTATTTGTTTTTTGTCCACAAATTCTGACTAATAACATGCATATGGAGAATTATTTAAACAATAACAACGTTGGAAGAGTTTATGTTAAAATAAATTTATGGGTTTCCTTATATCGCATAACTTTTCATGGTTAGAACATATCCTATATATTTCAAGGAAAACCTTGCGAATCATTGGCTCAATCTATAAAATTAGATTTAAACTTACCTTTAAAATAAAAAAGTTATTATATAATAGTTTAATATATCCATATTTAAATTATGGGACGATTTTATAGGATAATAATGTAGAGTCCCATATCACACATGTAAAAAAATTATATAACTACTGATTACGTTGTCTTATGCTAAGTAAGCGATCTCATTACTTTGAGTTATAAAGCAGGGAAATTACTAACTCTAAATCAAATTTATAAAATTTGATTTAGAGTTCATGTCAAATAAACTTTAACATTCATTAAAGTTTATTTATTTATTTATTAGGTCTATAAGCAACTACTGCTAACAAAAACCTTGAAATTTTTACAATATCAATAAGTAATGTTAAAAGTTACCTACTGCTAACAAAAACCTTGAAATTTTTACTATATCAATAAGTAATGTTAAAAGCCTAAGAAAAGTATACACTTTTTCAAATGAGTTTTAAAGACTGCACGTGTCTAAGTCATCCATATTTTTTATGGGAGTCTCTTTAGGGAATAATTTATCTTTGGATTTGGACCATGTATCAATCAATAATATTAAATTTTTTGATTAAATAATTAAGATGATGCTTTTATCTGAAGAAGAAGTATGAACAAATGAATGTATGAATATACAAATGAATGTATAAAAAAATAACAGAAGAATATAAATGTATATGAATGAGTATGAACATGTAATGTGCTTTTTGCGGTTAACTTTTTACAATACGTCAATAACATCAGTCCCTGTTTGTATGGTTGTCAAGGTACTACTACAGGTATGCTTCCTTTTTTGTTCTTTGTTCTAATATATATATATATATATATATATATATATAATATATATATATATATATATATATTATTGGTAAACTATTACCCGCCATAGAGACTCTTCAGTAGCCTGCCGAATAAGGTTTAAGATAACACAACTCAATTATTGTAACCAAGAAACTCAAATTGAGGTGTCGCGACCAATAGGTGAGAACAACATCACGTTATTACAAGGTTTAAGAACCCATTCAGTTGCAAGAGGTATTTTTGGTAAACAATTACCCGCCATAGGCCAGACGTACGTTTCGTCTCTAACGAGACTCTTCAGTAGCCTGCCGAATAATATGTATATATATATATATATATATATATATATATATATATATATATATAATTTGGGTTTAGACTATCATAAATACAATTATTTATAAAAATCACTTCGTTTTTGGCATTATTCAACTTGTAGTTGAGTTTTTCAATTTTTCTAGCGAGACTTTTATCATCTTGATAAAGTTTATTAAGGTTAAATAAAAAACTTTTAATATTTGACAAAAGACGGAACAATACTATATAACTACACAGATGATGGCAGTTGATGCCGAAAAGAGATTTTCTGTAGTAATAACGTTATTAATAATGTTTTGTCAAATATTAAAAGTTTTTTTATTTAACCTTAATAAACTTCATCAAGATGATAATACTCGTTAGAAAAATTGAGAAACTCAACTACAAGTTGAATAATGCCGAAAACGCGGTGATCTTTACAAATAATTGTATGTGTGTGTGTGTGTGTGTGTGTGTGTGTGTATATATATATATTATATATATATTTATATATGCAGTAATTTATGAAATCTACAAAGTTTCTAGCGTTGGTTAGTTTTTTTTATTACATTTCTCAATATTTCTAACCAAATTCTTGTCGTTATAATCAATTTTATTGACGTTGGAATTATATACAGCTTTGCAATTCAAATAACTTGCAGTTTTTATTATTTGCAAAGCAAACTGTATAAAGATGTATATGTATGTGTGTGTGTACATGTATGTGTGTATGTATATTGATGTCATTTAATATCTTTCTGTACACTCATTGGTAATAACTAATTTTCATTGGTTAATATGTTGAACTAATTTTCAATGTTTTTATGCTGATTATATTCATTATATTTGTATCAACATTTGTAGCCTACACGCTTGTATAAGTTTAAAATTCTATTTAAATTTAAGGACTATTTGTTTTTTTTTAATTTTATTGTTCTGTTTAACGGTGGTCTATCATAAGGTCTTTTTTCTTTTTTCTTCTCCGTATCATTTTCATTTCTTACATTTGTTTCATTTGAATTGACGAATAAATTGAATAAATAAATAAATAAATAATGAATCCGACACAGTATAAGTATTTGCTTCAAACTCAATGTATTGATAATTACAGATATTTAGAATAAAAAATAAAAACAACACCGGCAGTGTCCCACACAATCTTTTTTATCAACTTACATTTTCATTTGTCTCCTGATGCAAAAATGGTCTACGTGGTTATTCGTGGCTTGTTAAAACACATTGACAAAATATGCATGTGGATCGGATTAACAATTTATCTCATATACATCGCTCGCGATTTCAAATTCAGAATTTCTACAAAAGTTTGTGAAACTTTTTATCCGTAATTTTACAGCAATTTCTTGGTTTTTACATTATAATTGTTCGCTAATTTAATTAATTTAACAATTGAAGTATCAATGTTTTTAAAATGATTATGAGCAAATATATTTTTTCATGAAAATTTATTAGATAATTTTTGAAATAGCCGATAAAACTAACGATAAAATATTCATTTTTTCATAAAAATCAAATTTTGTGAAGATAAAGGTAGACGAACTCGTAACACTGAAGAAATATTCGCCATTGAGCAAGTGGTTGTTGATTAAATCTAGTTACCAAGAAACATGCCACTTTTATGCTCAGGCAATGTCCAACTGGACTGTTTTGTGTATTACTAATGATTACTCCTTTGAGATAAGGCCATTATTTTAAAATAATTCGTTTAGATGATTATAACTTTCTACATAAATAATTTCAAAAATTGTATTTAGCTTGGAAAATTACTTTAAAAAATTACATGCTAGAAAATTTGCTTTATCAAAATTCATTTTTAGATTTAAGAATGAAAAAGTGATTCATAGATCAAGCGAAAACTGGTTAAAAAATGAGATGCTGTTGTCAGAATTCGATTCCGATGCTATTTTTTATTACCTGGCCATCACGGTTGTTTTTAAAATTTAAATCAAATTTAAAATTGAAGTTGGCATATATTATTTTTAATGTTGTTATAGCAAGGAGCTCACATGTTGTATACTTTGAATTCCAATGAAATATTAAATCACACGCAATTCCGGAAATCCTTGTTGAAGTTCAACGACGAGCATCTAACTGGAGTGTTGTACAATGCAACTCACGTTAACAATTACAAAATAAAGCCATTCAACAGCTCCATATACTACGGATGTTACTCTATTGAGGAATATGATGACATCAACGACACGCATAGATTTCCACAGCATTGTTACGATGGAATTCTTCCTGCCATTTATACACCTGCCTATTTTGAAAGTTCTAGAGTAGGAAGCGAAAACTGTGATAGAAAAATGCCAGATATAGCTATTCCAAGAAATAATTTCATCTATTTTGAAATTAAAAAATCATTTTTTTCTACTTGCTCCTTTTGGTTTTTGCCAGTGTTTGAACCAGTTTTAAAAAACGGCTTAGAAAATGGTGATTTGATATATAAATGTTTTGTTCAATGGGCTGTTTGGCAGCTTGGCTGTTTCACTTCTGTTTATTGGGAAAGTTATTTGACCCGTGAATTTTCTGCATTAAATGTTTCTTCAGAATGCTATGAGGCAGTAAAAGAATTCACGCCTTGCCAAAATCTGATAATCGATGAACATTGTTTTTTGGAAAATTCCAAAAAAATTCTTTCTGATGTTTCTGTTAAAAATTTATTCAACTGGATAAATGTACTAAACAAAATTAATTTCAAACCAAAGCAAATGAACTCCACTAAAGAGTGCTTAGTAAACTCGTCTTTGATTTTGCATCCGGTCCGGCAGCAAGTTATTAAGAATTCTGTGGAGTATCACATTGCAAATGTTAACATCAGTCAAAGTTATTACATAAAAACATGTTCTGAAAATGATTCTCCATCTATCATTCCAAAAAACTTAATTAATCTATCTAAACCATGGATTCAACAACCCAATGTGTTACTCTTGATTGTTTTCAATTATCCGCATCCTGAAGTTATTCCATTGCTAGAGATAATACACAGACCAATTTATCCATACATTCTTTACTGCGGGTTTGAAATGTTAAAACAAAATCTAATATTTAATTACAGAATAAGTTTTGCAACATATTTTCAACAACACGGACAAACTGCTGGATCTCTTAATTATCAATGTATTTTGAAGGCCATGAGAATGGGATATGATATAGACGGGATATTTTTAATAGCAGATGATGTTTATATTAAGACAGAACTTTCTAAATTAAATATCGAAAAAAATAAATTTTTCCGAATTGGACTTGTAGGAGATTTAAAATTTATGAAACAATGTAGTCCTCCTTCAATTGATTGTTCTCTCCCAATGATTTGGTATCGTTGGGGTGGATTTGGCGGTAGTCTGCACACCATTTTGTCCGAATGGAGAGAACTTGGTGAAAAATATCCTGAATTGAAAATTGCGCGTGAAAGGTTACAAAATTTTACAAAAGCAGAAATGAGAATGTGGGGAAGCACGGCTGATATTGGTTATTTGTCAAAAACATATTTTAAAACTGCTTACAAAATGCTTCACATGTTCGCGAAACACCAAGTATTTTTAGAAATAGCGCTTCCGACAACCTTAACCAGTATAACCAAAAAGTGAGGATGAATTTATTCTGCTGGGCCATATGGATTGGACCAACAACCGTTATCATCATCCTTATCANTATATAAATAATTTAACATTGTACGAAAACACTTCGCCCATCCTATGAAGCTCTCTTGCGTTTTGAATAAAAATGTAAACTGTTTGAAAATGTTCTGCAAATGTCTGATGCCCTACTATTACGATCCTCAACAAAGACTTTGTAATTCCATTTGAAGCTGATATATCTGGATTGAAATAAAAAAATCAATAAAATTTGTTATTCTTATAAACGACGATCTAAATATTGGTAAATAAAATGAATAGGCTAACAAAATAAAAATGTACATGTTTTACATGAAAATTTTTGAAAAATGTCATCAATTATTTTATTTTTTTTGTTGCTCAACTTAAAAAATTGGTAAACTTTGATAGATAGTAATATTTTTTAGTTTTAGTTTTTCTTTCATTTCCTTTCTGTTTATATTGTCTGTATGAGTTTCAGTTATTGTGTAAATGTGCATGACGAGGTATGCATGGGTGCGAGTGAGCATGAAGGCGTGTGTTTGTACATGATAAGATATGAATCTGTTGGTTTGAATGTGTGTGTGAATGGGTTGAATTAGTTAAATAATATATTTACTTATTCTTACTGCATTTTTTCCTTTATTAAGCGTTTTACTAGGTAGGGTAATGAGATTTATATATACCTACTGATGAGTTTATTGGTGGATACATAGCTGTTTGTTTATATTGAATTAATTTAACTTTGAAAATGTAGGTAGATCTGTGTATATCTGTGCGCTTGTGTGTATGTATAAAGCTTAAATTTCTTTATATAAGTATGTATGTATGTTTGAATATGTATGCGCCAAAATATGCTAACATGTACATTTTTATTTTATTTTTTTTTGTTGCTCAACTTAAACAATTGGTAAACTTTGATAGATGGTGATATTTATTAGTTTTAGTTTTTCTTTCATTTCCTTCATGTTTATATTATCAGTATATGAGCTTCAGTTATTTTTTTTCTGTTTATGTATTATATTATAGACGACATTACTGAATGGACTGGTGTTGGTATTCTGAATTCAATAAAAATGGTCAAAGATAGAA
>NW_008703570.1:13568899-13605506 GCF_000326865.2 Helobdella robusta
GACGGAAAATATTCATCCTGATCTTAAACGCCGGATATAGAGAAATCTTGAACGTTTAGGCAGAAAACAAATTCGGCGGAACAGAAACAAGAGAAAAAATTAACGCCTAATCGAACTTTTAACAAAAATCTTAAACGCAAACCCGAAAAAAGTTACCGCAAAAATACAAAAAACCAATCTGTCGCCTGGTCGGTCAGTAAAAAAAAAGTGAAGTTGGCTGCTGAGTAAAAATGAACACGTGGCAACAAAGATACAAAATTTCCTCTAGCATCTTCATCTTCCTCTTCTTCATAGTCGCCTTCTTCGCCAATCTGTGATGACGAATTTGTCTCATCAACAATATTATTTACCGTTATTATATCACACATATACCAATTGTGTGTGATATACATACATACATATACATATATACTACACATACATCCAACAATCAAGATGTAGAAGTCGACCCTAAGCTAAATTAGTTGATACAGTTGACGTGACAAGATTTTTATTACATTCAGTTACACACACACACGCACACACACACACACACACACACACACTGTATTTGCAAATAGATTTTTGTAGAAACATTTTTATAATGTTAAATGAAAAAGCAATATTAAAAAATGATTTATAGCGTTGATTAAAAGATCACAATTGATAATAAATATTAGTAATTATTCTTGAGTAATGTGTAATATTTATTAATTTCCTTACAAAAATAGTAAATTTTTCGTAATTTTCATAAATAATTTTGAAAAAATTAGGCAAAAAAAACCCAAAAATAACATAAAATGAAAGATTGTATAAAAAAATATGAAGAAAAATAGAATTAACATTTGTTTTGCTGAGTTAATTTTTATTCAATTATATTATCCACATTAAAATTAATAATAATAATAATATCAATAATAATAATAATACCAATAATAATTATTAATAAATAAGAAAAATTGTTATAATGTTACGAAAATATGAAACAATACTATTTTTTATTTTTTATGAATCTAACAATAAAGTAAATAATTATAAAATTATTAATACTATAATAATAATAATAATAATAATATCAATAATAAATAATAATCATTAATATTCATCATTATCGTTATATCACAATCGTCACTCTTTTGTCACAATAATAATAACAATAATAATAATAATAATCATCATCATAATAATAATCATCATCAAAATAATAATCATAATAATAATAAATAGAAATAATTATAACTACGACAGTATAGACAACAAAAACAGAAACAATAAACATAATTTTAATTAATTAAAAGTAAAAATAATAGCTCCATGAATTACTTGCTGTTATTATAAATAATGTAACTGTAGATTTAAAATCATACAGGAAATGATTTTGAAAGTTGAATGAATGAATGAATGAATGAGTGAATGAACGGATGGATGAATGGATAGATGAATGATTTATCGAATGGAATAGTAAATAAGTGAATGAAAAACGAATGAATGAATGAATGAACAGAAAAATGAATAACTGAAAAACAGACGGACAAATAAATTGTTTGAAAAATAAATGATTCAATGAACGAATAAATGAATGAGTGAATGAAAGAATTAATTAATAATGGAAAAACATACGAACATAAAAAAACAAAAGAATGAATGAACGAACGAACGAAACATTGAATAAATTTATTTGGTTAATAAACAAACATAATGAACAAATAAATAAAGGAATGAATGAAAACAAAGTGAATGGATGAATGAATGAATGAACAAAAATGCGAAAAAATGAATCATAGAAAATATAAGATACGTTATTATAAACTCATCCACTGATGTTATAATTAACAAATTAAAAAGAAACAAAATAATATAACATAATTAATTATATTATCATCGGCATCTGGATAATGATATCATAACATAACACTATAATTTATAGTATAGAGAGCTGTGATGATAGGTTCCACCTTTGCTTAATGGCAGGTAACTCATATAATGTACGAATTTGTGTATGTATGTATGTATGTATGTATGTATGTATGTATGTATGTATGTATGTATGTATGTATGTATGCATGCATGCATGCATGCCTGTATGTATACTTGTATGTATGTATGTATGTATGTATGTATGTATGTATGTATGTATGTATGTATGTATGTATGTATGTATACTTGTATGTATACTTGTATGTATACTTGTATGTATGTATACTTGTATGTATGTATACTTGTATGTATGTATACTTGTATGTATGTATACTTGTATGTGTGTGTGTATGTACAATGCACCAATGTGTGTAAAGTGAATGATGCACGTGTGCTTGTACGCACTGCACACACGCGCAGACATCTCGGATTAACTGTCTCGATATTTGGCAAAAAGGCTCTTCTTTTTGGTCTTTTTCTGCTTGGATTCCTGGCGTCAAAGAAAATTAAGAAACTAAATGAATGGCTATATGAATGAATAAAAAAATAACCGACCAACCAACCAACCAACCAACCGATCAGTTAACTGACCGAAAAACCGACCAACCGACTGACCAATCGACCAACCAACCAACCAACCAACCGACCAACCAACCGACTGACCAACCGACTGACCAACCGACCGACCGACCAGCCAACCAACTAACCGACCGACCGACCGACCAACCAACCAATCGACAGACCAACCAACCGGCCAATCAACCAACCAACCAACCAACCAACCAACCGACTGACTGACCAACCAACCAACCAACCAACCAACCAACCAACCAACCAACCAACCAACCAACCAACCAACCAACCAACCAACCAACCAACTTACAGGACTGGTCAAGCCAAGAAGCATCTTCGTCTTATCAGCATCCTCGTCGGCAGTTGAACTCCTCGGAAAGACCATGATGTCGCTCAGGATCGAGCGAGTTTTTATGTGCAGTTTCTGGCGAACGGCCTAATATTTGTTAGAATTATCAATATTATTCTTATTTAATATTCTTCTTCTTCTTATTATTATTATTATTAATATTGCTAGTTATCGTTGTTGTTAGTAGCAATAGTAGTAGTAGTAGCAGTAATAGTAGTATCGCTTTTATTAATGATTCTATCTTCGAACATTACATCGTCATCGTCATCATCGTCATCACCGTCATCCCAAACCTCCCAATCCCCACCACCACCAACATCATCATCATCATCAACAACAACATCGCTATTAACGGCATCACAACCCTGATGACGATCACCTGAGTGATAATAACTTTCTTGCACTCCTTCTTGATATTCATGGTCAAGTCATGCCAGCTCCAGGTCTGGTTGTGGTACTCTAGGAGTGGGGAGAGGAACTGGAAGTTGCTGATGTTCATTATGTGCTTCTCTTTCTCGCTCTGTGATTGGTTGGTTGGTTGAGTGAGTGAGTGAGTGATTGGTTGGTCGACTGATTGTTTGATTGGTTGTTCCATTGATTGACAACAACAACAACACCAACAACAACAACACAACAATATCGTCATCAACAATAACAACACCACCACCAACAACAACACAACAACAGCAACATCAACAACAACAGCAACAACCTTGTAACTGACTCTAATAGGAATCTCAGGTATTTTTATACTAAGGAACATGTTGTTCATGGCTGCCCTCTCCTGGGTTATAAAACAGTATTGGTCGTTGAGTTAGCTCAGACAGTAGAAATGCCATGTCGCACGATTTTATAGCGCGCCGACCTGGTTCGACTGCAGTCTATTCAAAACTAAAAAAATATACTCCATCTCTCATGTGCTTTGTGTACATAATGAAGTACTTGCACGTACATACAAGATTTGTATGTAAGTTGTTTGGTGTGATGTTACATACAAACATGTGTATATGTAAGTTGTGTGGTCTGGTGTAACATACAAACATGTGTGTTGTGTATGTAAGTTGTGTGGTGTGGTGTTTACATACAAATATGTGAAAGTTTAATTGCAACTAAGTAGGATACGATTTGTAAGAAACTTAGCGAAAATGAAAGGGATCGTTTCTGAAGCCACCACACCAGCTGCACTGGACCAATCCAGCCACACAATAATGAAGTATAACAAACAGGATGTATGTATTTATGAATGCATGTTTAGAAGCTTGCCACATTTGTTAGGAATTGAACTGAAACCAGCACGAACTTTCATCTTATCTATATCATTAACGGAAGCAGTGATGATGTTGGTCTTCTTTCTCAAACTGGAAAACTTTCCTTGTGGCTGATGTAGCTGCTGTTGCTGCTGCTGATGTGGTTGTTGTTGTTGATGTTCCTTACGAAATGTCAACTGAGACGTCGATGATGATTGAAACGCCGTCGTTGACGTTGTTGGTGTCTGCCTCGTTGAGGTTGTCGTGACTGCATCCTCTGCATCTGGTTACAAACGTTGGGAAGGATGTAAATGCACGACGACAATGACGACGATATTCACACCGAAAAATTATTAACTTAGTGTCACAGAAACGAAAACTTGAAATAAACTAAACAAAAAAAATTTCTTAACTCAAATAAATATTGTCTCAAGGTCTTTAATCGTTATTTATTTTCTCGTCATAATACACGCGCAATGTCAATTAATTAGGTCAGGTCAAGTTAAGGCTAAACTGCGAGGTCGGGTGACCTGACCTAGTTACTATTGACTAACTGACCTCCTTCGTCGTCGCTTTCCACGGGCTTACCGGGGAAGAAGAACGCCATGACGACAGAGTAGAATCTAATTGTCATGTTGACGGCGGTGGGGATGGCGTTAAGAAGATGATGAAGATGACGACGAGAGAATGATGTCGAGATGAAAAAGTGACATACATGATGATGTTGACGATGAAGGCGATGGTTAAAAGATGTTTATGATAGCAAGCCGTCAATGAGATTGAGATGCTGATTGTGATAAACGATGATAAGGATGATGACGAAATTGTTCGTGACAGCGGGATGATAGCAGATGTTGAAGACGACGACGACGATGATGAACATGGTGGCAGTGGCAACGATAAACACGGCAGTGACATTGGATGCATGGTGACGTGCAAAAAGATAACGCAAATGAGGTGATTGATCGTGTGAGTGAAAATGATTAAACTAATCATCAAATCGATCGTACCTTGCTGTTATTTGAATATTCAGAGGGGCCACGTTCACTTCGAAATGTTCCTTGATTGATATGCCGCCAACTTAAAATAAAATAGAATAAAATAAATTAATTATTGATCAATTAATTAATTGAAAATTAATTAATTAATTAAAAACTAACAGATAGAAAAAAGTTGAATCGGAAAATAAATCAAGAGTTAACTTATTAAGCCGTCAGTATAATTAATTCATAGATAATATTATTAACACGCGGCAACTAATAAGGAAATAATTTTAAAAAATGTAAAAAATAGAACAAAAATTGAGAAAAAAAAAAAACTCACCAGGTGGTTTAAATTTGCAGAGAACCCTGACGACCGAACTTCTGTGGTCCACACAAGCAGCCCCTCCCCTGCTGTCTGATTGGGGCTCCAACACCACCTGACACCAGAGCAGAAAAAAAGGTGAAACATTGAGAAAAAGAGAAAAAATTAAAAAAGATAGATGGACAGACAGACAGATAGATATATAGAGGGCCTCATTAAAAAATTGGGTCAAAACTCCTACTGACCCTATATTGCTGGTCTTCCGGCAGAAGATTGGTCACGTGGCATCGCCCCAATTCCAGTTGATGGCTACCGCAATCGTTCTCGTGCATTGTTTTCGTGTACCTGGTGATGATGGTAACGATGATGATGATGGTAACGATGATGATGATGATGGTAACGATGATGATGGTGGTAACGATGATGATGGTGGTAACGATGATGGTGACGATGATGATGATAATAAAGCGATGATGACAAAGACAATGACCACGACATGAATAAATTTTATGAAAACAGAAAAAAATAATTACGACTTTGGCATTGAGAAACCGACTTATTGGCATCGTTACTCACGTCATCATACATAATGTCATCTGTGCGATGAACACCAACATAACCCGGCCTCATCGATACAACTGCCACGCAACAACACCGACAGGGAACAATCTCATCCATCATAAACAACAACAAAGAGCCGCATTTGGATATCTTTGGGGCAACAAATTTGGATTTTGTGGCCGGATTTGGAGGCCTCGAGGCAGCGGAAAAGCAGAGATCCATAATTATTTATTTTCAAAATAAAAAAAAGACACTTTCTTCCCCAAGTCTAACCAAAATTTATTGCCAAACAAAAAATTATTTCAACCAAAAATGTAACATTCTGTTAAAGTCTAAATACACTCTATTATAAACTAAGTTAACACGTCAACGAATGACCAACATTATCACTTCCTTCCGAGTAATTTTTCATCGAAGCTGTCGTAATTTGAATATTTCTTTTATCTCTAATGTGGAAACCAATTTTTTTAAGGAAAGCCCTTATTAGTTAGAGGCTCCCTTCAGTACAAAACGCGGGGCGGTAACCTTGCTTGCCCCCCCCCAATCTAACCCCCAGAACAACAACAACAAAGAAAAAAAATAAAAGGAACGAACAAGAAGTTAGAAAGAACGATATGGGATATTCCGATCTGTCCATCCTTCTCATTCATCCTCCACTCGACGTGTCTCAGAAACAGGTCAATCTTCCTCGTCATCATCACCTCCTTCCTGACGGCTGACTGCGACTGACGCAGCGACTGCTGCAGCTGCACTTGACTCTCCCGGAAGCAACTGGAACGTGATGACGTCATAATAGTGATTATGATGATGACGTAATGGTGTAGTGATAATAATGATGATGACGTAATAATGATGTAATGATTATCATGATGATGTAATGATAATAATGATGATGTAATGATAAGGTAATGATGATGTATAGTAATAATGATGATGATGACGCAGTGATAACGTAACGACGAGCATGATGACGGTGTGAACACTACGATCGAGATGGTAATGTAACTATTTCCATGAATATGACGTAACGAGGATTGGGTTGATGATCACGTGACGATGTCTAGATGATGATCACGTGATGATGATTAGAATGATTAGGATAATATAATGCTAATGATGATAAAAATAGCAGCAATAGAAATGATAAGAATGATGATGACCTCAACATGAGAGCTAACTCATCACTGAGATGGTTCATTTGTGTTTTGGTCTCTTGCAACTCATCCAGCAGCGCGTCTACCCTGAGACAACATTGCAACAACATCAACTTTAACATTGCAACAACATCAACTTCAACATTGCAACAACATCAACTTCAACATTGCAACAACATCAATTTCAACATTGCAACCACATCAACTTCAACATTGCAACAACACCAATTTCAACATTGCAACAACATCAACTTCAACATCAACAACATGGATTACAAAAACAACAACAACAGAACAACAATTACAACAAAAACGTCGACAACACCAGCACCAACATCAACAGCATCAATAACAACATCAACACAACAATTACTAAAACTACAACAACAGAACCACAACTACAACAAAAAAACATCAATAACATCAACAACAACAACGTGACATCAACATAAAAACAACAGCAGAACCACAACATCAACAAAAACACCAACAACATCAACAGCAACAAAACATCAACAGCAACAAAACATCAACAACGACAAAACATAAACAACAACAAGACATCAACAACAACAAACTCTTGTTTAAGTTCTTCAGATTTTTGAGACAGATAGACTTCTTTTTCTAAAAATTTCGTCCTCTCAACCAATTTCCTGGAAAGAGAAGAAAAAAAATCATCATGATCATTTGGTGGCAGCCTAACCTAACCTAACCTAATCGGCCTAATCGTCGTCACCATCACTATCATCATTATCACCATCACTATCATCATCGTCGTCATCATCAAAATCGTCATCACAATCATCATCATCATCATCATCATCATCGTCGTGTCGTCGTCATCATTACCACTATCACTACAATGTCATCTACTGTAACGTGAATAGTTATCAGCATAATCATCATCGAATATCACCATCACCACATTCATCATCACCATCATTATCATAATTACAATCATCATCATCCCCATCACCACATTTATTATCATCCTTTTAATCACCATCACCATCATCCATTATCAAAATTTTAATCATCACCATTTTTATCATCACAATCATTATCATAATTTTAATCACCACCATCACCATCGTCATTATTATGACCACCCTGACCTTAGTTTGGTCTGCTTGTTGAAGATGGGCGACCTGAGGTCAGCGTCACTGCTCAACTGCAACTTGAACCTCATGTCCATCAACTTTTCCGACAGTTCCTGACATTGCGATGTTGTTGTTGTTGATGTTGTTGTTGTTGATGTCACGTTGTTAATGTGTAGTTGTTGTTGTAGTTGATGTTATGTTAACGTGTAGTTGTTGTTGTTCATTAAGTAACTGTCCAGGTGAAATTTCAATGAAAAAGATTTATTGCTGATATCGAGGCGACAGTTCGCCTGCAAATTTTCAAAAACAGGTTTTCCCTTTAAGGTTATAAGAAAAAACCAGCTGAAGATATATTCGGTTTTTGCTGGAATAATCAAAAAGGAGGAGATAAAATAGCGAAAAATAAAAACGCAAGATATACGGCACCACCTCTACCTACTCAGCTAACCTGGCAAACTTGCAAAGTTGGAAATACAAAAATGGTAAAGTAAAAAATGAGCCAACATTCTTTAAAGGATTCAATGACATTTTCTAAACGAACAACACTTTGGTGAATAGCTAAACTACTGAGCTAATTTAGCTATTAGCTAAATTACTGAGCTAATTTAGCTATTAGCTAAACTACTGAGTTATATTAGCTTAACTTGTAGAAAGTGAACGAAAAGTAATTAATGTGCGACTAACTTTTCGTTTGGGCTCCACGTACAGCAAGAGGTTGTTTATGATGTCAAGTGCTGTGGCATACTGCACCTGATGATGATGATGATGAAAAGGATGATGATGATGAAGATGATGATTATGATGATAATGATGATATAATAATGATGATGATAATGATGATAAGATGGCAAAGATACGACGAAGGAAATGATGTGTTGATGAGATGACGACGACGACGACACGAATACTACTACTACTACTACCACCAAATCTACTGCTACTACTGCTACTACTACTGCTACTACTACTACTGCTACTACTACTGCTACTACTACTACTACTACTGCTACTACTACTACTGCTACTACTACTACTACTACTGCTACTACTACTACTATTACTACTATTACTATTACTACTACTATTACTACTACTACTACTACTATTATTACTACTACTGCTACTACTACTACTACTACTACTACTACTAATAATAATAATAATAATAAAAATGGAACATCCTTTTATTTTCTAACTCCAAATAACAAATATTAATAATGAAATAATTATAAAATCCTTTTTAATCTAAATAATAATAATAATAATAATAATAATAATAATAATAATAATAATAATAAGAGCAGCAAGAACGACAGACGGAGTTAGTGGAGATGTTCAGTTCGTTGTGCACGAGAGTGAACGCATCCACACCCTCCTGAGTTTTCAGGGCGTCCGAGTATGAAGATGACGTGTCCTCGAAGACCTGATGGTGATTGTGACAATGGTGGTGATGGTGTTGTTGATGGTGGTAATGTTGATGGTGGTGATGTTGATGATGGTGGTGGTGATGATAACGTTGTTGTTGTTGTTGATGATGACATTGTTGTTGTTGACGACAGTGATGACGATGATTACAATGGAAATATTTCGAGAATACAATCAACACCGCCATCATCACCACAACCACCATCATCATCGTTACCACCATCACCACCATATACATTATCATCATCATCAACATCACCACCATACACATCATCATCATCATCATAACTAACAGGAACTTCAAGAATATCATCATCATCAAGCTCGCCGTACCAGCACCAATAAAACTGGCACTGACAACGGGATATGATCCTTTGTAGGTGGGATACATCTTTCTGCATGGATGGATGGATGGATGGATGGATGGATGGATGGATGGATGGATGGATGGATGAGTGAATGGATGAGTGAATGGATGGATGGATGAGTGAATGGATGAGTGGATGAACGGATAGATAGGCAAACAAGCCCACAAACATACATACGCACAAACAGTCAAGCAGACAAATAGACAGACAAGCAGTTAAACAAAACAGGTAGATGGACAGACAGACGAAGAAAACAATAAATATATCAATAGACAGACAGACAGATAGGCAGACAGATAGACAGACAGATAGACAGACAGACCTGTATATTATCCATGTTATTGATGAGGTTCTCAATGGTCAAGGAGCAGACCTCGGAACTGGTAGACTGCCTATCTTCAATGTCTCTGGTCGATAGCCACTCAATATTCTCCAAGTTGATGTTGTCCGTTATTGTTGCGTAGTACTGAAGATTTTGTTGTTGACGTTGTTGTTGTTGTTGATGATATTGTTGTTGTTGTTGTTGATGATGTTGTTGTTTTTGATGATGTGGTTGTTGTTGTTGATGATATTGTTGTTGTTGGTGATGTTGTTGTTGATGATGTTGTTGATGTTGTTGCTGGTGATAATGTTGTTGTTGATGTGGTTGATGATGTTGTTGTTGATGTTGTTGTTGTTGATGTGGTTGATGATGTTATGAAATGATAGAAAAAAAACAACCACACTACAAAATTCATAACCGACACCATCATCACTATCATCATCATCTTCTTCTTCATCATCATCTTATTCTTCATCATCATCATCATCGTCGTCATCATCACCACCACCACTATCATCATCATCACCATCCCACTTTCATTATCATCAATACCATCATTATCATCATCATCATCACCACCACCACCAACCTGCATAGACTCCACCGAGCCGACAATGGATGACTTACTGCGAACTTGGTGGTTTTGGGTGAAGATGGGGGCGTGGTGGCAGGCCAGGAGGGAGGCGCTAGGGGTGCTCATGATGATGCAACCCGACGTCTCACACCCACTCAACATCACCTGACTGTTTATCAGGGTCACTAGAATTGGGTGGGGTGGGTTAATTATTCAAGGTCATCACCGTAATCAAGGTCATCACCGCAATCATCGTTTCATCATTATCATATCACTGTCACCACTATCATCCTCCATCTCTTCCTCCTCCTCCTCATCATCATCATCACCACTGCCTTCCTCTATGTCAGTCTGATTATCACAATCATCATAAACAGTCACTCGCTCACTCACTCACTCACTCACTCACTCACTCACTGGCTCGCTCACTCACTCACTCACTCACTCATACACTCACTCACCTTTCCAGTTTTTTACGGTGACGTCATCCATCTTGCAGACGTAATAAGCTTGTAGATGGTTCATATCAACTTCGCCAACTGATAACTGATGATGAAGAAGAAGAAGAAGAGGATGATGATGATGATAAGGATGACACAAACAATAATAATAATAATAATAATTATTATTATTATTATTATTATTATAATAATGATGATGATGAAGATGGTGACGACGACGACGATGATGAAGACAAGCAGTTTTATTCTGGAGAAGCCAAGAAGAAAAAATTTTAAGACTGAGTTGATGACCAAAAGATAATTTTATGATAATCAAAATTGCAGTCATCGTCGTCGTCATCATCATCATCATCATCATCGTCACCATCACCATTACCACCATCACCATTACCACCACCATCATCATCATTACCTCTTCATGGACCGCCACGAACTTGCTGTTACTCTCCCTGATAAGTTTCTGTAGAAGTGCCTCCGAGGTGTGGGTGGACGGCTGGGGGGAGAAGATGAACTCGGACGATAGGGATGTGTTGCTTCTCTGCAGTTTGTGTGTGCGTGTGCGTGCGTGTGAGTGGGGTGTGCGTGCGAGCACACACCTTAACCGCTATACCGTCTCGACATTCATCAAACCTTAGGAGTAGTTCCGGTGGATTCGAGTTTGATGCTTTTGAGGGCATCGGAAGAGAGGTTCCTGACCAACATCTGAGATTTGATGTGGGAGTCGTAGAGGGCAAAGGCAATGTCCCTATTGTAGGGGGTCCAGCAGCCCTTCAAGTTCTCTACTGTTACTTCGTGGGTGGCACCCTCGGACGGGTTCTTGATCGATCGATTGATTGATTGTAAGAATGAATGAATGAATGAATTAATGAATGAATGAATGATTGCAAGAATGAATGAATGAATGAATGAATGAATGAATGAACGGTTATAAGAATGAATGAATGAATGGTTATAAGAATGAATGAACGAATGAATGATTGATTGACTGTAAGAATGAATAAATGATTGATTGATTGTAAGGATGAAATACAGTTCACAATGAGGTAGTTTATGATTGGCTGATGATCAAACAATTCTTCAACTTACAAGATTAGCAAAACTTTTAAAATAACTTGGCTGAAAATGGGACAGTTCTTATACACTGATAATAAATCCATTTCATAACATTTATAGTACTTCATTACATTTGAATACTATTAAATAATTAAATGAATAAATTGACTATTAAATAAATAAATTGATTAATTAATTAATTAAAGTGCTTATGAACCTTAAATAGGCCATTTTGTTCTGCCCTCTTGTAAATTATTCTGAAATTTGTAAAAAATTTGTAAAAAATTCATTCGGTAGAATAGTGTAACAAGTTATAACAGAACAACTCACCTACAAATTATTATACTTACTAATCAATTTTTTAACAAGTCCCAAAAGATTCTAAAAGTTCAAAGATAACCACATAAAAAAAAACACACGCCAAAAAAATAAACTAACTTGTCAACACTGAGCAAAAAATTTGATTCGTTTTTCTCAAACTTAAACTTTGTCTGAAAATTTAAAAAAAGGCCGCTAGAAAAGTAATAACAAATTAGTAATTACCAGCATCATCATCAGCACATCACCATCATCATCCCATCACCATCATCATCATCACATCCTCATTACAATCATCATCACATCATCGTCACCTTCTTCATATAATTAGCGCAAGACAGCCATATTGATACGTCATCAAATTGTGAGCGGAAGTTCATAATTTCGTATTTCCTCATCGGCCTCCTCACCAACACCACTTCCTCTTCCTCCTCCTCAACATCATTACCGCCACCATCTCTACGATCATCATCAGCACCGGCACCATCAGCACTACTATTATCATCACCATTCTCTGGAATAAGACGACGACGACGAATTTGACGCTTTTGTTGTTGTTGTTGTTTTTGGTGCTGATGATAATGATTGTAACTTTCCTTATGACGTTTTCCGGTCAAGTTGTACACTGACGTCCTATTTGTCAGCGTTTCAATAGCTAATGAAAGGTCCAAGGTGATTGGTCGGCTGAATAGCTCTGCCCCGTAGCTCTGCCTGAAGGAGCTCCAATAGGAACAGCGTATGTCCGGGATCTCCATGATTAATATTAGCTGCCTGTAACAGAAAACTAAGAACATCAATAACAAAAAACAACCAAACAAAAATAAAAAAAATTACAAAACCGACCTAATGTGTCTCGATAGCTTGGGCTTGGTTTGCTTGAGACTTTTGAAATATCTGCCTCGTCTGATTGGCTGAGAGAGAGTTTTTAGGCAGAACTGGTTGGTGGGTTAGTTGGTTGGTTGGTTTGTGGGTTAGTTGGTTGGTTGATTAACTTTGCTAATTGAATTTTGTTTTACAATACAATACAATATTTTTTATTTCCTACTCAATATGATACAACATAATGATAAGAAGGCATGTTGGTTGTGATAGAGTTCATCGAGGAGCTCATCTAGCACAACCACCTGAAATAAAAGTTGTCAAAGTTTTGCGGAATGTTTTTAATGAAATGATTCGGATGACTGGATGGACGTTTTCGTTAGTTGATAACTGCTGGTTGATTGCCAGTTATTTGGTTGGTGAAACTGAGTTGGTCGATACTGAGAAAATAGTTTGAATTTTTCAAATGAGTGTCACACAGCCACTCGACAATCGAATACCAGAACGTGAAAAAGACATTTCACAGATTAATCGGAAAATATTAATTACTGAACTGACAAGTTAGCAAACAGCATACATGGCAATGAAACAAGCAAAAAACCAGAGAAGCGACAAACAATCTCCTACAATGAATATCAAACAACAACAAACAAATACAAACAAACAACTACATATCATCCTTAGCAGACAACAAAACAAAACGAAACGAGTTTTCATGTGCTTCTAAAACAACAATACAAAAAAATAAAAACAAAAAAAAAACAAAACGAAACGAGACCAAACCTTACTTGCTTCTCAACAGTGAAAATTACAAACACGCATGGCGATCAAAATAGAATGTTATACATGAAGATTCATCTAATGTGTGACCACCTAAACAGAAATGTTTCATGCTTCAATAGACAAGAGAACAACAACAACCTTCAAATTGTTCATCCACCTAATTGTCGAGGCGTAACACAAACACGAAACAGAAGCAGCTCTCCTCTGATTCGGTGGTGAAGACGACGATGACGCCGACGAAGCCGCCACACCTGCTGCTGTTTTCGAACCCCTCCTTAATGATGACGTCAATGATGACGACGAAGCCGAGGATGATAAAGGGCGGGTCGACGATGATATCGGTAATGATAATGATGACGCTGACGGCAGCAGTTCTGGCGCCGATGATGGTGTCGCTGTAGCCGATGTTGTCGCTGCTGTGGCCGATGTTGTTGTGGATGATTTGAATGTCAAGGACAGTGTGAGACTTTTCGATCGAAAGTTCAGGAATGTATCGTAGTTCTGCTAGGGCATGTTATAACAGTTATAAGACATTTGGCGGCGTGATGGCTCAATGGCTAAAGGCGCCTGTTCTTGCTGTTGCAATGACTGGGTTCGAGTACAAAGCCTATCATAAGCAATGTGTATGATGCGTGATTTGCACGCGTATTCATATACGCTGTGTGTGTTTGTCGTTGAAACCTCTGAAACAAACACAAGAGAGAGAGAGAGAGAAAGAGAGAGAGAGAGAGAGAGAGAGTAACCTTTAACCTTTATTATAATTACAGCATTATAATTAGTAGCAGTAACTGAGTGACCAGCCTTTGCATTGGGTCCGAGTGTATGGAGGACGTATTGAAGAGATGACGGATGTACAGAATGGTGGTCGTGTGGCTGCTGACCAGTGCATACAAAATCTAATTTGAATCTGTGTGTGTTTATATGTGTGTGTGTGTACGTGTGTACGTGTGTGTATATGTGTGTGTGAATTAAATCGTGAGTAGTTTTACATTTGTTTGTGTGTGTGCATGTGTGTGTGTGCATGTGTGTGTATGTGCATGTGCATGTGTGTGTTTGTGTTCTGTATGTGTATACATTTGTATGTACGTGTGAATTGTATGTTTGTCTATGCATGCATGCATGCATGCATGCAGTCACAGGTATAAAAACAGCAAACGAACATCAGCTGAAGATCATTCCACTTGATGATGCAACACTCATCATACTTAGAAGCTGCTCTCAGCAGGATCTCAAGATTTCCATGGAATTTAACCTCGCCTGTCAATTGAAACGTGGGATGATATAAATGATTTAGCAGTGGCTGATTGGTTAGGAGGTCGGTTAAGTAATTAGATTGACGGAATGTTATTGGATTATTCGTTTTATCGATCAATCATGATTGGTTTGGTGATTTGCTTGCCGGATTATGATTGGATCGTGAATTTGGTTTGGATTTGACTGCTGGATTATGATTGGATTGTAAATTTTAGAATCATATATCCAATCAAAACACAAAACACAACCAGTTTGCCATATAACCTATTGAATGGTTAACCAACCAACCAACCAACAACCAACCAACCAGCCAGCCAGCCAGCCAGCCAGCCAGCCAGCCAGCCAGCCAGCCAGCCAGCCAGCCAGCCAGCCAACCAGCCAGCCAGCCAGCCAGCCAGCCAGCCAGCCAGCCAGCCAGCCAGCCAACCAACCAACCAACCAACCAACCAACCAACCAACCAACCAACCAACCAACCAACCAACCAACCAACCAACCAACCGGTAATCCAATGAAATTTAAGATTACTCCACAACCAATCCATAAACTCCGTATCATTGTAAGGATCCATGGAAGCATGACACATCAGACGACACCTGGCAGCATTTACTACGAAATCTCCGTGCAAAATATGACGAAACTTATCCCAGAACGGAAGTGGAGGACTGGGGTCCAGTGATGGGCGAAAAATTTTGTTGAGTGACAGAGAAACTTGAGATATGATTGGCTCCCAGCAGGAACCGTACGTCAGCGTAAAACTTTTCATATCTAGAAACGAATGGTTCGTCATTATACTGGCATTGAAGTGAACATGCTACCATCCTCTTGAAGATTACTGCCATCGTATCACCACTACCACACCATTGTCACAATCATCATTCCAAAAACAAACCATTCTTCAGATTGTAGAAGAACTTGACAGGGGACATGTTCCTGGGCACGTTGGCTCTGCCCCAGGGCTCTCCGAAGTCAATCGTGGTCCACCGGCGACCTATCAATCGAGACAGCAAGGCAGGGCATCAAACATTGGAGCAGTGTACGGTATTGTATATTAAAACAGAAACAATCATCCAGCTATCAAATCATAACAAGCACTAACCACCACCACCACCACCACATCCTCCTCCTTTCTCTCTCACCACCACATCATCCTCCTTCTCCTTCCCCTACCCACTTCTCTCTCCTCCCTCCTGTTCAGCAGCAGCCAGTCTCCCCACGACCTCCCACTCGCAGATATCCAGCATGGGTTGAGGGAAGTCCCTGAGTTGGAAGGTGGTCGTGGAGGAATGCAGGCGCAACTCCCTCAGGAACAACGTGGAAAATTCAACGTCATCCGATAAAGGACTGGTGCGAATAGAAATGAATGAATGAACGAATGGATGAATGAATAAACGAATGAATGAATAAATGGATAAATGAATGAATGAATAAATGAATGAATGAATAAATGAACGAATGAATAAACGAATGGATGAATGAATGAATATTTAGATGAATGGATAGATAAATAAATGAAGAACAAATCAATAATTGAATGAATAGATCAATGAATGAATGAATGAACGAACGAATGAGCAAACAAATGACTAAACAGTTAAACAAACGATTGAACCAACCGACCGACCAGCCAGCCAACCAACCAACCAGCTAGCCAACCAACCAACCAACCAACCAACCAACCAGCCAACCAACCAACCAGCCAACCAACCAACCAACCAACCAACCTCTCAGAATTAACAGTCCTAATAAACTGGACGACATCTTCCTTCCTGCCCATCGAAGCGTCGGCCATCATGGTGACGTTGAATGACGTCAGAGACCACGCGCACAGTGACGAACGCATCGGCGTCTGCGCGTACATCTGCTTGGCGCGCTGCACGTACACCTGGGATGTGCGCTCGTTCAGAACGGCGTACAACGACTCCACTGCACTCTCTGGGGGTGATGATGGTGATGATGACGATGATGGTGGTGGTGATGATGGTGACGACGATGATGGTGGTGATGATGATGATGGTGGCGACGATGGTGGTGGTGATGATGATGATGGTGGTGATGATAGTGGTGATGATGGTGGTGATGATGATGGTGGTGATGATGGTGGTGATGATGATGGTGGTGACGATGGTGGTGACGATGATAAAATGATGTTGATAAAAGTAATGATTGCAACCATGGTAATAATAATAATAATAATAATATTAATAATAATAAAAATAAGAAGAATAATGATGATGATGATGATGAGAAGATTGACAGAGAGAAGAAAATCTTTCAAACCGGAAATGAAAGCATTCATCCTCATCTCCTCGATTCTCTTATCCATGGCCTGCATCCTTCTCACGTTCTCAACATCCTCATCACACAGCAGCTGGTTCAAGTGGAGTAATAATAATAATAATAATAATAATAATAATAATAATAATGATAATAACGAGAACCGCGCGTCACACACGTTGCATATGATAAGCAGGAATCGAATACCGTCACTTCAGTATCAGGAGCAGGCGCCTTTAACCATTAGGCTATCACGACGCCCATTATAATCATAATAATCTTATTAAACTTCATCAGTATAATTATTCATTATCATAATCATTATCAATAACAACACCATCATCATCGTCATCATCAACAACAACACCATCATCATTATCATCATCATCGTCGTCGTCATCATCACCATCACCATCACCTCGTAATTGTCGCCCAGCTTAACTTCGAAAGGATCGTCTGATATTTCAATGGTGAAGAGCTGAATTACAAATATGCGATGAATAAATTAATTAATTATGATAATTAATTAATCGTCATTAATATTTATTATAATCAATTGCGATATGCTATGGCTATTAAAATGATAATAATAATAATAAAATGAAATTCACCCCGTTATAATTCACTATAATTCAATATAACAAACTTGAATGAATGAATGAATGAATGAATGAATGAATGAATGAATGAATGGATAAATGGATAAATGGATAAATGAACGAACGAACAACAAAATGGAAGAAAAAACCGGTATATAGATAAATTGAATGAATGTTTAAAAATGTAAAATAAACAAATAAAGAATGAATGAATGGTTGAATGGCAATGTGTTAGAAATTAAATGAATGAATGAATGAATGAATGAATGAATGCATGGATAAACAGACAGATGGCAGAAAAAAAGTGAATATATAATTAAACTTATTAAACATTTAAATATTTCAACTGAAAACAAGCAGACAGACATCAACATTTATGATGACATCAATTGATGTCTTGATGGGCTTCTCTGAATTTGAACCACCAACGTCACCATCATCGTTAGTGTTATCACTGCTCTTCTTCTGCTTGATGCGACTGTGAATGTCGTTGATGTCGCTAAAGTCGAAGTTGATCACATTTTTGTTGTTGATGTTGTTGATGTTGTTAAAACTGATGTTGTTGTTGTTGCTGCTGCTGCTATTGTTGTTGATGTTATCTTTATTGTCGTTGCTGTTGTTGTTGTTGTCGTTGTTAACATTAATCTTTGCTCTCTTGAAGTACTTCAATCTGATCCACTTTCTTAAACATTTAACCTGAAAGTGTGAACGATAAACATGAACACAGGATCAATGAAAACACACAAACGTGCAGAAGTTGAAAACAATCAATCAATCAATCAATCAATCAATCAATCAATCAATCAATCAATCAATCAATCAATCAATCAATCAATCAATCAATCAATCAATCAATCAATCAATCAATCAATCAATCAATCAATCAATCAATCAATCAATTAGCTTATAAAGAGCTATTTCCGCGATGTTCAACAGCGCTCCTCAATGAATTTTGAAAACAGATGGGTCTTGAGATCTTCGCAAGTGATGGAGAAGTAGTCAGAGAAGTAGGTAGAGAGTTCCAGAGAAAAGGACCAGAAAAAGCAAATGCAGATTTAGCAAAGGAGTGTTTAACACGAGTTAAGAAAAAGCGAGAAGAAGAAGACGATCGTAAACCGGGGCGTTTAGGTTCAATTAATATATCTGATAAATACTTAGAAAATAATTTAGATTGAGACTTATACATGAGCGTGCAAATTTTAAAAATTATTCTATATTTTATAGGTAGCCAGTGCAAGAGAACAAGTGTGCAACTACAAACAAACAAACAAACAAAATAACAAACAAACAAACAAACAAACAAGCAAACAAACAAACTAGCAAACAAACAAACAAACAAAACAACCCACCTCTTCCAACCAAGCGTAGAAGAGGTAATCATACGCGAAAAGAATTGAAAAAGTGTGCGCTTCGAAAACAAACAGCCTGTTTGTCGTCTGCTGGAAACCTTTTATATTTGATCTTTGGTTCCTCAACCGGTTGCCGTAGCGGTCGTACGTCAAATGCACTTCCTGTGCAGTTATATTTTAAAATAAGAAAAATTGAGAAAATTTAATTGTTTTTTTTTTCAATGGTTAACCAATCAACAATGAATGAATGAATAAATGCATTAATGCATAAATGAATGAATGAATGAAAGAATAAATGCACAAATGAATGAATGAATGAATAAACCTTAGCGTCAATGAAGGTGAACTGATCGGATGAAACGGTGAGAGAGGCCATCTTAAGGACCGTGCAACTCTGCTTACGGACCCTCACCTCCTCTGCCCTCACTTGAGAACTTTGGCGAAATAAGTCGTTGGATGAAGGAATGAATGGATGGATGGATGAAGGAATGAATTAATGACTGAATAAATGAAAAAAATGAATCAACTAATGAATGAATGAATGAATGGATAGATGGATTGATGAATGAATGACTGAAGAGTGAACAAACAATTAAGTAAATAGACGAACAAACAAATAAATGAATGAACAAACGAACGAACGAACGAATGAATGAATAAACGAACGAATAACAAAATGCATGCATGAATGAATAAATGAATTAATTAATAAACAAGCTATCGAATAATGTAAAAATAACAAATAGAAAAATAAACAATCAAACAAACAAGCAAATACGTACAGACAGACAGACAAACTGACAGACAGACAAACGAACCAATACAGACAGGAAAACAAATAGACAAACATACATTGACAATCTACTATTATATGGGCCATTCCATCTTAAGATAAACTAAAAACGCATCTATCATCAATAAAGACGGAGACATTCCGCGTATGATATATAGTATGATCTCTTGGCATTCGAACCCGGTTGTGAGGCAAAACCAACCTCCTTTAACCATTAAAGAACCCTACCGACAAAAACTGAAACTGATAGACAGACAGAGGAAAACAAACAAACGTGAAATGAAAGAATGAAAAAACCCAAGAATATCCAACTAACAAATGATCAGGAGAGAGTCTGATGTGTAGGGAGAGCGAGCACAGGTCGAAACTACACTCCAACTTCCTCCTCTCCTTTCCACCACTATCTCTCTCGTAATCATTACCGCAACCCCCATCACCGACGACATCATTACTTTTACTCTCAAGCAGATTGGGCTTCCTATTCTTATTTTTATTATTATTTTTATGCCTACGTTTGCTTTTGTTATTATTATTATTATTGTTGTTATTATTATTGTTGTTGTTTTCGATCGTGATGTCATCAGCGCCATCTTTGTTGAATTCGTTGTCGAAACCTTCGTACTCTTCATCATCGTCATCATCATCATTATCGTCATCATTTTTGTTATTATTATTATTATTATTACTATTATCGTCATCATCATCATATCCATAGCACCGTTTATTTGTATCATCACCAGCGTGTTTATTATTATTATTATTGTTGTTGATGATGTTGTTGTTGTTGTTGTTGTTGGCGGTATTGACTTGGGTTTCTCCGTTTTTTAAGAGTTCCTTGAATTTCGCTTTCACTTTGAGATTTTACAATTCAATAAAATCACCACCACCATCATCATCATAAACGTCGTTATCACATCATCATCGTTATCATCATCAACAGCATCACCACCACCACCATCATCATCACCAACAACCATCATCATCATCATCTTCATCAGCGTACAATCGTCCCCACTACCATCATCCACTCACCAAAACCACCATGATAAACATCAAAGACATGCGAGAGGACAGTGTGGAAGCACAAGTGGACAGCGTATGACCACCTCACTTTTAACGTCTCAGATGCGTCTATGTTCAGCCTCTGTGCGAGTGTTTTTGTGTTCGTTTTTTGTGTGTGTGTTCATGTTCGATTGTTTATGTTTGTGTGTTCGTGTCTGTGTGTGTGTTTGTTTATATATGCATAGTTATTAGATTGTTTATTTGCAGGCCAGCTAGCCAACCAGCCAGTTAACCAGCCAGTTAACCAGCCAGCCAACCAACCAACTAGCCAACCAACCAACCAACCAACCAACCAATCATTCATTCTCCATATATTAGTTAAGTCATTCGTTCGTTCATTCATTTATTCAACTAACAAATAAATTTATCAATAATTCATTCATTCATCCGTTGATTCATTTACTCTCTCATTCATTCATTCATTCATCCGTCGATTCGCTCATCCATCCATCCATCCATCCATCCATCCATCCATCCATCCATCCATCCATCTATCCAGTTAACCCTCTGTTGGAGGTCAAAGTTGACGTTGACAGTTGAAAGGTCGATGACGTCATTGCTAGGGTCCGATTTGATGCTTGTGCTTATAAACTGAGGTGGTGGTGGTGATGCAAAGATCATCACCACAACTTGTACCACCATCGTCATTAACATAAATATCGTCATCATCGTCGTCGTCATCATAACATCATCATCATCACCATCACCATCATTACCACCATCATCACCACCATCATCATCATCGTCGTCGTCCTCATCATCATCATGAGTGAGTACCTTATTATTCCTGATGAAGTATGATGACTTGATGCCGATGACGTTGATGATGAGGTTGTTGTGATTGCAAGACGGTACCGTCAGTGAATTCACTCTCACCATCACTGTTGCTATGTGCGTGTGCGTGCGTGTGTGTGCGTGCATGTGCGTGCGTGTGATTGGCTGGTTGGTCGATTGATTGATTGACTGACCGATTGACTGATTGATTGATTGATTGAATGAATGAATAGATGAATGATTGATTGATCGTTTAATTGTTTGACTGATTTAAAATCGATGGAATGATTGACTAATTGATTGATTGATTGATTGGTGGATTGGTTGGTTGATTAATTAGTTTTTATATTACTAATTAACTAACTGATACCATAATTGATCGATAAACTTAGTTGACAGATATTACCACATACGACACTAACTCATATTTTCATGGCAAAGAAACCCATTTAAGCCAATAATCTGCAAGCTCATCGTGATGTCACCCTTGGCCCCGCCTACTGCATCATTATCATCACCCCCGCCATTGTTGTTAGCCGCAGTAGTAGTAGAAGTAGTAGTAGCAGCAGCAGCAGCAGCAGCAGCAGTAGTAGTAGTAGTAGAAGCTTGGCCACAATCATTATCACATTTAACCTTTGAATATTTCACTAAATTTTTAATACTAAGAAAAGACTTGAACAGATCAAAGAGGACATTATCGACCAATGATTGGAGGGAATTAATTATGGGCGGAGTTAACTCGAACTGTAAGCTGTCAATCATACTTTCCACACTGATTGGCTGCTTGCTGTATAAGCTGGTCTGAAGGTCATTCAATTTTATTATTATTAATAATAATAATAATAACAATAATAATAATAATAATAATGAAAATATTATATAGTAACAACAACATCAATAACACTTAAATAAACAACAACAACAACATCAACCACAAGGACAACAACCACAACAACAAACCAAAAGACAAACAAACAACAAACAAACAACAAACAAACAACACAGACACATCAACAGTAGCGAAAACATATCAACAAACAATGACATACAATAACAACAACAATACAATAACAACAACAACAAACACAACTACAACACACCACAAACAACCTACAAACAACAACACACCTACAAACAACAACTACAATCACACCCACAACGCACCTACAAACAACAACCAAACACACCAACAACACACTACAAACACACGTACAAACAACAACCAAACACACCACAAACACACCTACAAACAACAACAAACACGCCAACAACAACAACACTACAAACAACCTTTGATATTATAAGCCCGGTATAAAACATCACGCCCCAATGGTGTTTCTTGTAATTATTCGTGACGTCACCCACTCTAAGAAAACCCCCACCACCTAAACCACCACCACTACTACTACCACCACCACCACTTGTACCACCAAAGACGCCACGACTATTATCATAACCGCTGCTGTTGTCACTGCTATCGTTATCATGACTCCTATATTAAAAACAAAACCGTCTGAATAACTCAATTAAGTGATTGCTAGTTACTATCGCTACAGTAAAGTTGATTGACTAATAAATAAATAATAAATAAATAATAATAACAATAATAATGGAAAGACTTTTACTGATCTCAAAACTTTAAAAGCAAATGATTAGATGAATAAAATAAAATAAAATGTTGTAGCGTTAATAAAATTCATAAAATTAATAAAAGGCTGACAAGTGTTGGGGGGTAAAATATATTTAAATTAGTATCATAGCGTGTTTCTATCACAGGGGTGGGCAAACGTTTTGCTGTGAGGACCGCATTGAGAACTATTTTATCTTTGAAGGGCCGCGTATGTACTTAAATAGCAAATTTTTTGACACGGGGGAGAATTTTTTCAAGATTTTATGGCAAATTTGTAGCGGACTTCGCTAAGATTTTCTATTGTTTTTGACCAATATGATATGCGGGCTGTTTGAACAAAATTCTTTATTTTTTAAATCAGAGGGGCTTTGGCTCTGCAATAAGAGTATATGATTTAGAGTTTAGACTAGATTCAATCCTTTTATCTTCCAACTGATTGAGCGATGCCTTTAACGTACCCTCCTTCGCAAGTTCATTGCCAACCTTGATACAGTCGATGGATGATCCTCTCCATAAACATTGAATTTCTTCATTTCCGCTGGTCTTGAAATAATTAAGTAGTTTCGGTTTCATTTTCTCCGCTGCATCTTTCAGTGAGATGATGTCACGCCCTGCCATTTTCAAAGGCAATGATAGTAATTGAGATACGCAGATTGAGCTGACAGGCATATTCTCTAACTGCCTATACAATTAGGCTATCTAAATTTTCTGATATCCAAGCCAGGCAAAACTTGTAGCTGTGAAACTATGTAGGTACCTTCTTAAAATTTGAAGTTTTTGTCACGGGCTGACATTTAATTTTGTGGTTGTTTCCAATCGTTGAACAACTTTTGTGCGAACAATATATATATATAATATATAATAATAATAATAACAACAGGAGATAGAAACGAAGCAAATAATTATAACAATAAATAATAATAATAATTAATAATAATAACGATAAAAAATTAAAAATAATTATCATTACCTGGAGAAAAAGTTCGTCATCTCGATGTCCACTGTTTTGTCCGAGGTCTTACTAACTGGAGATTAAAACAAATAATAATAATAATAAAACTATAATAATAATAATAATCATCATCATCACTATAATCATCATCATCATCATTAACAACAACAAAAACAACAACGTACCATTATTATTGATCTTATTGAAGACCATTCTAAACGTTGAGAGACCGCACACTACGTTGCAGTCGCCACCACTACCACCACCACTGCCGCCACCGCCGCCATCTTGTCCACCAAGTGGCATCATTATCACCACTTCACTCACGTTGAAATCCAGTTTTAGTTGCAGTGGTGTTGACGATAGTGGTGATGCCATTGGTGACGATGGTGGTGGTTGTATTGAGGAAGATTGCAACAGAGTCTTGTATTGATGGTGTGGCTGTTGTTGTTGTTGATGCTGCTTGGATAATCTGGTGCTGCTGATGTTGTTGCAATGCTTTGTTAATCAATCAACCAATCGACCGATCAATCAATCGATCAATCAATCGATCAATCAATCAATCGATCAATCGATCAATCAATCGATCAATCAATCGATCAATCAATCGATCGATCAATCGATCGATCAATCAATCAATCGATCGATCGATCGATCGATCAATCAATCAATCAATCAATCAATCAATCAATCAATCAATCAATCAATCAATCAATCAATCAATCAATCAATCAATCAATCAATCAATCAATCAATCAATCAATCAATCAATCAATCAATCAATCAATCAATCAATCAATCAATCAATCAATCAATCAGTCAATCAGTCAATCAGTCAACCAATAAGTCAACCAATCAGTAACCTAATTCTCTCCCCAGATTTCACCATCTTCCTCCCCCTCCTTTTCATCTCAATGACATCCGCACAACAAAGTTCAACAAGCTTCATAAGGTAAACGACCTCCGAATGTTTGTAGGTTACCTGACAACCTTGAACTCCTTGGGTCAAGGCCAGGGTCAGGTCATCGTTGCTGTACTGTTTTTATTTATTTATTTTATATATTAGATATTTATTTATAAATAAATACGAACTAAATGCATCCATACACGCTCTCTCACATTCACACACGCTAACAAACACACAAACCAACACATACACACTTAAACACACACACACACACCACACACACACATACAGACACACACACATACACACACACACACACACACACACAGACAGACACACACACATAGACACACATACACACACCAATATATATACACACACACACATACAAACCAACACACACACATACACATACACATACACACACACACACACACATACACAAACACACAAAGAACACACACACACCTTCAGATCGATGGATGAACGATTGACAGAGCACATACAGCCACTATTTGATGACACGCTCAGATCTGGAAACAATAACAACAACAACAACAACAACAACAACAACAACAACAACAACAATAATAATAATAATAATAATAATAATAATAAATAATGACGATAATAGTGATAATGATGAGAATAGCAAAGAGAGCAATGATAATGATGATGATGATGAGGAGAACGACGACGGCGATGATGATGATGATAGCAGACGTACGAAATGAAGACGATGATGATTAAATTTCGCATGGTGCTGCTGATGATAACGATGAGGTCGTCGCTGGTGGTCGTGGTGATGATGACACTGACATACAAAAGAGAACCCCGAAGGTATAAACAATTATTACCTTTTATGAGGAACGACGCACATACGGATGGTGGTGATGGTGGTGGTAGTGATGGTGAAGATAACGATGATGGTGGTGACGTTGATGAAGCCAATGATGACGTCAACAATGTTGCAGATGATGATGATGATGATGGTGTCGGTGATGATGACGATGATGATGATGCGTGCTCCATCGTGAAGAAGGACAGCCCGGTCTTCATTTCGTATTTCCTGTTCCGTTGGTTGTTTCAGAGCGACGTCACAGTGTGTAATGTTGTAGAAATGACGTCACCGTAATAAAAAAAATGACAACAATAAACACATGGTCACAACGACAACGACAACAACACAACAACAACAACAAAAGCATCAACAACGGCATCTACAACTATACACAATAGCAAAAGCAACAGTAACAACATGAAAATCGATTACAACTGCAAAAAAACATTAACGACATCAATAACAACAACAACATCAACAACAACAACAAGACAATAATATCAGCAACAAAAACATCAACAACAGCAATCAACAGCCTGCAACATCAACATCAAGAACAACAATCAACAATGTCAACAACAACAACAACAGCAACAACAATAATCAACAACCTGCAACAACAACATCAACAACAACAACAACAACCTGGCCTGAGAAAGCATTCGGAGATGCAAGGAGCTAACTTGCACTTTAATATTCTGTGAGATTTTTAGAAAATGATCGCATCAACAATAATAATAAAACAACAACAATAACAATACTAATAATAATAATAAATAATAATAATAAATAATAATAATAAATATTAAAGCAATAATTAACCTGTGGAATGTAATTCAGTAGCCTCATCAAAGATTTACTTTTTGGCTTGTTAATATTATTATTATTATAATTATTTTGATTATTATTATTATAATTATATTGATTATTATTATTATTATTTTGATTATTGTTTTTGTTATGAATATCGTTATCACTGTGAGAGTTAACTCCATGCCTCAACAGTGAAGTCCGGATGAATTCTGGATTAGATAAAAAGAATACCATTATTAAAACACCCACGCACGCACACACACACGCACACAAACAAACAAATACTCACGCAAACACACACACACGCGGAAACAAACACACACGCATACACACACACAAATACACACGCAAAAACAAACGCAAAAACACAAGCGTATAAACACACACACACACACACGCACAAACATATATATATATATATCTATATCTAGAGAGAGAGAGAGAGAGAGAGAGAGAGAGAGAGAGAGAGAGAGAGAGAGAGAGAAGAGAGAACCTTGACTGAATGTGACTTGCAATGTCTTCAACTGGGCCTCAATATTCTGTGATGTGTTGATGATATAAAATGAGTAACCATAAGATAATAATAATAATAATAAAACAACAACAAAGACAATAATAATAATAATTATTATCAGGGCCGATTTGAGAGTGGAAGAGAGGGGGTAAGGGACGACCACATGGGGTCATTCAGGAAAAAAAAGTTTTAAAATAAACAACAACCAATACAAATTTCGACGTGATTTATGAGGTATATATTTCGCAAATGACTAAACTCTCAAACATATTATATCAATATATGCACTTACCAGCAACAATTACGTTTATTTTACTCAATAATTATTCTCTATAATTATTCTCTATAGTTATTTTCTACAATTATTATCTATAGTTATTCTCTATAATTATTCTCCATAATTATTCTCTATAATTTCTCTTTATAATTACTCTCTATAACTGCATCCAATTAAGCACCTCATATTTAATGAACCCGACGGCAAACTGGAAACTACAAATTCTACGTCACAATTTGTATTTGAGTTGCGAACGTACGACTGCCTTGACCCCCTCATTGTTGAAGCGGTGAGATCGATCGTGGCTATCATGGCCAATCGGCAGCTGAGTGTGGAAGTGTTTGTCGCTCCCGTTCAAACTGGGAGGAGGTTTGAACATTAGGTCTCTCAAACGCGATACCAAATCTTTGCGGATCAAACTTCGCAATTATCTGAAAGCAAATGGCAGTGACGACCTGAAGTGTTTGTGGACCGAATCGTTCAACAACTACATCAAAATTGACAACCGGCCCCCAGATTCGAGCAACATCAAACCGACAGCAAAGTGCAGAACTTGAACGACTGGCTTCACTCCGTTTTCAGGGTAAAATAATTAAGGCAATTAGTAATCCCATTTCTGCGGCTTGGATTGCTCACTGGTGGCGATACTTGGCCAGTTTTCTAGAGGTTCTGTTCAGATTTGTCAGAAAAAGTTTGATATAGCACCTGCCGAAAAATGCAAATCTGTCCAGATGGGAAAAGTCTTCCACTGCCCAGTGTCCATTATGCAGCAATCAACAAACTAAATTAAAGAGGTTCACAAAAGACACAACAAAATTCTAACAATAAATCTCGAAAAAATGAAATTATGCGCCAACCCAGAAGTCTTCTTTTTTCAGATCTAGAGACATAAATTTGAACCACTATTTCGCACTATTCAACACACTGCGACCAGAGAGATAACGCATTGCTACGAGACGAAACAATTGAAAAACTGCTATTAACAGTCTGTCACGAGACTAACTTTCTAAATTCTAAAAAATATAAACTCTGGTAGCTTGCAAAATAACTTGATTGACGACTTAAAACATTTAAAAATAAACACATTCGAAACCTCAACTCTAGGTTGATTTAAAATATTTAATAGTATCTCATGTAGACATTCTTTTGTCCGGCCCACCCTGCAATGGCCTCATTACATCTGCAACATCGTCGTCCTACGCCATTTAAACTGCGATAGAAATGCGACCCGAATCAATTTTGAAAGTAATTAACTCTAGTTGTACCCGTCCTCTTCGAATGGAGGGCTTCGTAGACTAGAATAATACTCTACTTGATTTGATATTTTATTTTACTTTCGCTCTTATTTTATTCTACTTGTCCATTTGTATCATTTTATGGTCATTCTCATTGTTTTATAGCTGAATATAGATTGTACTCATGAAAATTATTTATTATTTATTATTTTATTAAAAAAAATGGATAGTAATAATAAGCATTTGGCTGCCATTAAATTGTCAGTCACCAACATCTTTACTATTGCAATCAGCACACTCATCATCATCATCATAATCATCATCATCACAAACAGACAGACAGACCTTGACAACGACAATGGTGGACAGGTCAGTCTGCTGTCCAGTGAAACACAACAAATCAACTTCAACATCCGTCACCACTTCCAGCGTGGCCGTCGATGATGATGATGATGACTGAAGTGATGATGATGATGACGATGAAAGTGGTGATGACGATGATGACTGAAGTGATGATGATGATGACGATGAAAGTGGTGATGACGATGATGACTGAAGTGATGATGATGATGACGATGAAAGTGGTGATGACGATGATGACTGAAGTGATGATGATGATGACGATGAAAGTGGTGATGACGATGATGATTGAAGTGATGATGATGATGACGATGAAAGTGGTGATGACGATGATGATTGAAGTGATGATGATGATGATGACAAAAGTGGTGATGATGACGAAATTGATGATGATGATTGAAGCGATGATGATTATCAAAGTGGTGATAACGATGATTGAAATGATGATGATGATTGAAGTGATGATAATGATGATTGAAGTGATGATAATGATGATTGAAGTGATGATAATGATGATGATATGTTTGGTGGTGATAAGGTGGCCTTACTTGTTTGGTTCTGAAAACACCATTTAATTATCATTATAATCGCAATATTTATAATTATTACCACAACAATTATCATCATCATCATCAGCATCATAACTAACTTTTACACCACTACCATCACCATTATCATCATCATCATCATTCTTCTCCAGTGAAACAAGACAGGGAAGACATCTAAACGACAGTCCCCTCATGGAGAGTAGCACTAAACTGAAGGAACTGATGATGATGATGGTTGTGGTGGTGATGATGGTGGTGGTGATGATGATGGTGGCAGTGGTGATGGTGGTGGTGATAATGTTGATCGCGATCGATGATGGTGGTGGTGATGATGGTGATGATGATGGTGAGAAAGATAATTATTAAAATAATTCAGATAGTAAAAATGATGATGATGTCAGTGATGATGATGATGATGATGATGATGATGATAATGATCGTATTAATAAAGGAACCAACAATCATGGAAAATGCGGTGATAATGTTGATAATGATTTCGATGATGATGATGATAAAATGGTGATGACGATAAGAACGAATGAACTGATGATGATGATGATAATGATGATGATAATTACAACGAATGAACTGATGATGATAATGATGATGGTGACGACGACAAACTTGGAAGAAGATGACGACGTCGACGAATAACAATAATAAAAAAAAATTGAAAACACAAACATTAAGACTGAAATATTAAGACAGCTCCCATACCTCTCATATCTACATGGTTCAACAGACAGTTGAAAATGCTTCATCTTAAAAACACAACTACTACCACTACTACTACTACTACTACTACTACTACTACTGCTACTACTACTACTACTACTACTACTACTACTACTACTACTACTACTATTACCACTACTATTATTATTATTATTATTATCATTATTATTATTATTATTATTATTATTATTATTATTATTATTATTATTATTATTATTACTGATGTTTTTACCGTCATTACCATTAACTCTGTCACTACATAGTAATTTTCTCCTTATAACTGTGTTTAAATTGTTATTATTATTATTATTAGTAGTAATAGTAGTATTAGTGGTAGTAGCAGTAGTAGTAATAGTGGCAAAAGTAGTAGCAGCAGCAGTAGTAGTAGTAACGCTATTGACATTGCGATGACTGTCGTCCATGGTGTTGTTTTTGTCACCACTATTATTATTATTATTATTGTTGTTTTTATTATTATTATTGTTGTTGTTGTTGTGGTTGTTGTTGGATAATTCTAGGTTGCTAATATACAAGCCACAAACCTACAAATATATACATTTTTATTTTTATTTTATTTTTATTCGGCAACATTTTATACTATCAATTCAATTCATTCACAGACAGTCAAACACACGTGCGCACACACACACGCGCGCGCACATACACACACACACAAACGCATGAACACACACACGCATGGACACACACACACATTCGCACACACGCACAAACCAAACCTTAGAAATAACTTTTAGAACGCTGACAATGATGGTTAATTTTTTTCCAGATTTCAACTTTTTGGCTGAGGCACCAGGATCATCATCATACCTACCACCACCACCACTACCACCACGATCATCATCATGACTGCCACTACGGCTACCATCATCAGTACCTTTATCATTATCTATGATATCTATCTTTCTCTGATTACCATAATCATTACCATTATCTTTTATATGATTATTATTATTGTTGTTGTTGTTGTTGTTGTTGTTGTGGTATATCAGATTGTGCAGGCAAATGGTTATTGGCTTCCTGTTTGGTAACAACAGTAACATTAATAATAACAACAAAAATTACAATAATAAATAATAATAATAACATTATATATATAATTATAACAGACTAACTAACTAATTAGTCAATCAGTTAGTTGGTTGATTAATTAATTAATTAGTTAATTAGTTGATTAATTAAACCTGTATAAATAGTTGACGTAGGAACTGCTAATCCACAGACTACCTAATGACTGAAGTAATGAATGACGAAATACGAAATTTTAATTTACGTGAATAAATGAATAAATAAATAGATTAATTAATTATGGGATGACAAAACATGGAACACCACACGCACACAAACACACGCGTGCACACACACACACTACACAAACACACACACACACAAACCAAAAAAAAAACAAAAATTTTTTATAATTCAAAGAACTTTCCTGTTATTAGGATGAAAAAATGTAATGCCAGCAAAAGCTCAATTAAATTTCACTATCACCATCAATTTTCTTCACCATCATCATCATCATCATTATCTTGATCATTTCCACCACCATCATCATCATCATCCTCATCCTCATCTTCATCATCATATCATCATTGTCCTCCACATTGTATCATCATCAACAACATCACCATTATATCATCATCGTCGTCGTTATGATCCTCATTATTTAGGGATAGTTCATAATTACATATAATTATGAATCATTATAATAATTAAAAAAAGATATTTTAGCTCATTATAAATTTAATTAAAATACTCACAATTTCTAAAAACTTTTAAATAAATGAAATGAAATAAAAAAAATGAAGGCTAACAAAATAAAATCTTGAGTCGTAGGAACACGTCAGATTCTTGAACCAAATAACTTTGCTCGACTCCACAGTGAGAGTAATGCCTTGGTATTTTTTCAGATAATACCTCAGTATGTAGAAAATACATCTGAAATTGTTTATAATATTATTTGTATTTTATAATAAAATGTTTTAACTTTAATGTATAAATATCAATTGTATCACCATACATATATACGTACATATAATATGTGTATTATATATATTATAATATAATATTATATACGTACATACATTCATACATACATAATTAAATTAAAATTAAAGTTTAAAATTAAACAAATAAAATAAAAAATAACAGAATAACACAATTTGGCAATTGTTTCTTTGAAAAAAGTAATTGATAATAAATATTAAAATTATTTCTAATTATTTAATCATCCATTCAATCAATTATTATTCTTTTATTTTTTAATTAATTAATTTGGTTTTAAAATAAAAATAATAAAAATGTCAATGAATGCGAAAGCCTGAAAAAATGCTTTGACATTTATGAAAGCCAATGTTTTAATTTAGTAAAAATGTCACTAACTTTGAAAGAAAAAAAGTTACGAAAATAAAAGAAATTAATCCAAATAATAAAGTCATTTTAAACAGTTTAAAAATTAATTCTGCTCAACATAAACATTAGGAAACATTTTGTAGCGCTTTATCATGTATTCTGTTACATGGTATCTGTTATTGTTTGTAATTTCTATTGAACTTAAGAAGATTGAATTTAGTAGATTTTTATTTTATGTCAACATTACAGTTACATTTATTATTTTAAAGTTATTATTTGTGGTCTGTCTAAATATTCAAAATATTCATTTAATGATATCTTAACTACACCTTTTAAGTCTTATTAAACATCACACGTACTGAAGTGATGATGACGAAAGTGATCAAAATATATCACATATATCAAAATATATCAGAGTATATATTACATTGTATAAGCACATTCACATACACACACACATACACAATACAGAGATACCACGTCGTATACATTAACAGATGTATATAGAGATACACTATACACACACACACACACACACACACACACACACACACACACATACACACACAAACACACACATACAAACACACACATACAAACACACACATACACACACACACACGAACCCATGTGATGTGATGTGCTACAACCTAGCCACTGGACAGGCGACTGCCAGCACGTAGGTGGCTGATGAAGCCAATTCTGGCCCAGAATGACCGTCCATAGATTGCGTACAAGTGTGTGGGTGCCTTTGGATCTGCCACTCTGTTTTTTCGTAGTCAAGGTTTTTTCTGGGCACCTGAGATGTCGAACCGTGGTGCATGTTCTGTATTATATAATGATATTAATAACTATTCGACCGATTCAAGGTACTACGTATCAAAAACGTCAAAATTTCGATTACTAAATCAAACATTTTCTTGCTCAGGAGTTTGAGTACCGCATGAATCTAGGAAAACTACCAGCTTAATTCATTATATCAGCGCCACACTCAACAAATAATCGAACCATAGTATATAATAATAATGATAACTGTTCGGTTGACTTTTTGCCTGTTACTTTAATTTTTGGTAAATTTTTTTACTGAAACATAAATTTTACTTATACATTTAATAAAAACACTGCTCACGACGGGGGGCCATGGCCTTTCCCGACCCCTCCCTCCTAGATCCTGTCGGATCACAAATCCTAACGATCAAAACGAACGATCCTCAACATACATGAAAAACATCATAAACTAATAAAATAATTCGTGAGAGCTATATAAGAAGAAACTGCGATGTGATACTGATAGGTATTCGAGCTGCTGATGAGTCCCGTGTCCTCCAGTCTGTCCATATTATTCTATTTTTCTCTTCTTTTCAACTCCGCGCCCTGCTCTACCTGGTCTCATGTTCTCTTACACGCGGTTAACTCAGCTCAGTCGCAACCACCGGCCACTTTTTTGTTCTTATATTTTTGTTTGTCTAATATATAAACCAGTTTGATTGGTCTGTTCTTGATAACCGTTAAAATTAAATATAGCTATAATTATTATTGAAAATTTATTTTAATATTAACTATATGAAAAAATTAAAAAATAATCTTCGAAAAATGCTTAAATTTTATTAGTGAAACTAATCAGCACAATACAACACAATATTTACACGTATGTATGATACTATATGATACAAGATAATGTCATGAAGTATGATACTATATGATACAAGATAACATCATGATACAATATGATACAAGATAATATCCTGAAGTATGATACTATATGATACGAGATAATATTCTGAAGTATGATACTATATGATACGAGATAATATTCTGAAGTATGATACTCTATGATACAAGATAATATTATCAATAAATAAACAAACAAATAATGTTGCTGTATTTACGTAAGCGCAATAGTCACACGGATGCATGTTAAACTCCGGGCCTGCCAAAAATAGGTAACCGGCTGTAGGATTAACTATTAGGTTATTTGCCAGAAAAAATGGAATGAGCCGGATAGAATTATTCACTAATTATGACGTCATAATAACGTTCGAGTGTATTTTTCATCGCCAGCCACAAATTAAATACACATCATGCGTTATATTTTTTTATTTTGATCTACATACTTATGTTATTATGTATAATTTAACAATAAACATCGTACAATTAAAAGTGTATAATTTTTTCGAGTACAACATATATATATATATACATACATATATATATATATATATATATATATATATATATATATATATATATATATAATGATGACGCAATGAAGACGATGATGATGTTATAAACAATGATGATGATGATGATGATGATGATGATGATGACGTGCGTGTGTGGTGTGTGCACGTTTTTTGTTTGTTGTTATTGCGCCAACCAACCAATCAATGTTTCATCAATGTTTAGTTTTTCAAAATTATTTTTCTAATTTTTCGTGGTTATTCATCAGAAAATGGGGTTTTCTTTCCCGCCATTTTTACTCCAATTCATCCTTTAAAATAAATCTTGTAATCCTCCTTGAATTTATTTTTTTTATTCATTTAGTGATGTAATTTATTGAGAAATTCATCTTTGTCTCGTTCCGCTGCATTATTTATGATCTTTTTTTCAGATTCTTTGCTGTTGTTGTTGTTGTTGATGTTTATGTTTTATTATAGATGTTGTTGTTGTTGTTGTTGTTGATGTTGTTGTTATTTTTGTTGTGGTGGTTGTTGTTGTCCATATTTTATTGCAGATGTTGTTGTTTTGGATGTTGTCAATTTGGATGTTGTTTTTGATGTTGTTTTCGTTTATAATTTTTACTTTGCAATCAATGCAGATTGTCCAACTGATCAACTAATGTTTGTTTGTTGTTGCTCTCTAGCGATAGAAGCTCTTTCTCAAGTTTTAAAGACATCGGTATGTTCGTGGTGTGGCTGCTGTGGCTGCTGTCGTTACTACTTCTGATTTTGGGAGACGTTGGTGGTTGGAGTGGTTGCGAGTGTGTTGGGGGGTGAGGTTGTGTGTGG
>NW_008703570.1:13605556-13607914 GCF_000326865.2 Helobdella robusta
GTTGTAGTTGTAGTTGTTGCTGTTGTTGGTGTTTTTCTTCAGTCTGCAGTTGCAGTTGATGTTGTTGCTGCTGTTGTTGTAGCTGCTCCAACAACAATAACTCTTTTAATTTGTTGCTTTTGCTGTAATCGTTAACGTCATGGTTGTTGATGTTGTTGTTGTGGTTATTAAAGTTTATTATCTTGTGATAGTAACTTTCGTGATCATCATCATCGCCCTCTTCATCATCATCATCATCATCTTTGTTGTTGTTGATGTAATTAAAAGGTTTGTTGATTTGTTTTGGTAGGTTGTCGTTGATATTGTTGGTGTCCTCTGTAGTGATGTAATAATCTTGCTTATTATTGTCATCGTAATAGTTTCTGTGGTCATATTTATATTTATTATTATGTTTATTATTATTATTAAAGTTGTTGTTGTTGTTGTTGACGAGGTATTCGAGTCTATTTTTTCGCAACTCTTCTCTGAGGACATTATTAATGATACTCAAGTACGATGATTCAAAATCATCATCATTACCATCCGAAGATGCTGATGATGATATCGGCGGTAATGATGATGATGATGTTGTTGGCGACGATGATGATGATGATGATCGCATTAGAAAGGGCATTTGTTGATAATCTTTTGATTTTTTATCCAATAGGATTGAGCTTAAGTCTTCGTCATTATCGTCATCATCGTTTATGTTGTTGTTGTTGATGTTGTTGTTTATGTGGTGTTGTGTGTTTTTGTTATCATTATAATAATCATTGTTGTAGAATTTGTTGTTGTTGTTAGATTTATCGATGCTGTTATAATGTTTAATGTTGTTTCTATTAATATATCCGTGGTTGTTGATGTAATTGTTGTTGCTACTGCTTCTAATGTAATTATTGAAATGGTGGTGGTTTCTGTTGTGGCTGTTGTATCTTTTGATGTAATTGCGGTTGTTGTGGTCGTTGTAGAAGCCATACAGACCATTATCATCATCATCATCTTCTTCTTCTTCTCCATCATTATTCATGTGGCTATTTTGGGCATTCAGCAGCTGAAACGAGAAACAATTAACACGTTATTATTATTATTATTATTATTATTATTATTCATATATAACTTTATTATGATTATTATTTTGATTATTATGATTATGATTATTATTATTATTATTATTATTCCTATGTAGCATTTTCTCATCTTACGATGTACTACTTATAGATCTTAATTATTTCGGTGAAATATAATTAACAATAAAAACAACAGTTACTTTTATTTGTAGTAGTAGTAGTAGTAGTAGTAGTAGTAGTAGTAGTAGTAATAATAATATTATAATAATAACATTAATGGAAACAGATCTTTAATTTTTCATCAAATGTGTAATGTCACTAATTAATTAATTAATTAATAGAGAAATAGTCATGATTGAAATAAAATTTATATAAAATCATAATCATCATAGTTAGTCATCATTGCTCTTTATTTAAAATAATAATAATAATAATAATAATAACAATAATAATAATAATAATAACAATAATAATAATAATAATAAATAATAATAATGATTTAACAGAATGATTTAATAATAATAACAACAATAATAACAATAATTAATAATAACAGTGATTTAACAGAAAGTATTTTCATAAACTCACGAAATCATCATCAGCACCGCCGCTGACGTCATCCTTATCGCCTACGTCATTATTAACATTTTGAAGGAACGGCAAACTCCGCTTTCTGCGAACACTTCTTGAGTGGCCAACATCATAGCCACCATCGCCACCATCACCATCATTACCATCATCATCATCATCATCATTATCATCATCATCATCATCATCATCTACAAGATTGTCATCAGGAGAACTCATCATTACCAATCTATCGTCATAATCATCGTCGTCGTCATAATAATTATTCATATTATTATTCATATTATTATTTATGTTATTATTATTATTATTTTTATTATTATCATTATTTTTGATATTATGTAGCCAGTGATTGTATTGCTTAGCGACTTCATTTTTCATATTTATTTTTTTCGTGTACATGCCATCATCATCATCACCATCATCATTACCATCATCATCGTCCTCTTCAACATCATCATCATTATCATTATTATGATTATTATTATTTTTACTTTCAGCATTATCATTGAAGAAACGATGATATTGATAATAGTAATAATTGTTGAGGTCATCATCATCATCATCATCATCACTGATGACACCGTCATATTCGTATGGGACAATATGATCAGTATAACTGTAATTATCAGTATCATTGTAATCATCTTCGTTATTATTATTATTATTATTATTATCATCATCATTATCATTATCATTATTTCCTTCTTCATCATTATCAACT
>NW_008703570.1:13607964-13608986 GCF_000326865.2 Helobdella robusta
ACACCACCATCATCATTATCATTACCTTTACCATTAGCATCATCATCATCATCATCATCATCATTTTTAACTTCGCGACTGTTGATGACGTCATCGTTATCAATATCTTGTGATGAATTTTTCATGGATAGGCTATCGGGGATGGTATTTCGGTGGGAGCGTGATGAAGATTCCCTAATCTTTCCACTTGGTGATAACGATGATGACGACGACGATGGTGACGGTTGTGTTGATAATGGTGATGATGATAATAGTGGTGGTGATGATGTTGGTGACGATGATGATGAGGATGGTGTCGTATTATTCTGTTTGGCATGTTGTTGTTGTTGTTTATCGTTTCTTACATCGCGTTTTTCTAATTTCAACCATGAAATGTTTTTAATAACGTTTTGTTGTTGTTGTTGTTGTAGTTGTTGTTGCTGCTGTTGTTGTAGTTGTTGCTGTTGTAGTTGTTGTTGTTGCACGATCAACTGATCAGATAATGCCGTGTTGCTGATGTTAATGTTATCATAAATACCAGTCACGGTTTTATTATTATTATTATTATTATTATTGTCGTCGTTACTGTTGTTGTTGTTGTTTTTATGGTTGCTTTTGTTGTTGTTGCTTTTGTTGTTGTTGTCAGTGTCGTTGCGAACGTCAACTGCAACAACAACACCTTCCATTCTCTGCGATTTCTCATTGTGTGGTGGGACAGCTATAAAGGACTCCTGGTGATGGTGATGATGATGATGATAATGATGATGATGGTGATAGTGATGATGGTGATGATGACGATGATGATGATGATGATGATGGTGATGATGATGGTGATGATGATGATGATGGTATGTTAACCGTAAATTCAATGACAAATGACTAATGGTAATGATGACGAAGAATATGATGATGATGATGTTAATAATTATGACGATGATGGTAGTTATGATGATAGTTATGATGATAGTTATGATGATGGTGGCGATGATGATGATGATGTTAACGTCGATAATGAAGACGAGCAAGTTCTATCGAAGACAGTA
>NW_008703570.1:13611812-13638596 GCF_000326865.2 Helobdella robusta
GTTGTTTTTATGGTTGCTTTTGTTGTTGTTGCTTTTGTTGTTGTTGTCAGTGTCGTCGCGAACGTCAACTGCAACACCACCACCTTCCATTCTCTGCGATTTCTCACTGTGTGGTGGGACAGCTATAAAGGACTCCTGGTGATGGTGATGATGATGATGATAATGATGATGATGGTGATAGTGATGATGGTGATGATGACGATGATGATGATGATGATGATGGTGATGATGATGGTGATGATGATGATGATGGTATGTTAACCGTAAATTCAGTGACAAATGACTAATGGTAATGATGATGAAGAATGATGATGATGATGATGATGATGATGATATACTGATGATGATGTAATAATGATGATAATATAATGATGATGATACGATGATGATGATGTAATAATTTAGGGGCGGGCTACATGGTAGTAAGAAATATAACATTTGCCAGGCTTGTTCAATTTCAGCTCGTATTGCACGAGTTTTGTGAAAAGAACAATTGTTCGTAAACTTCCATATCATCCGATGACAATTAAAAAAAATGGATTTAGAAACATGAATTTTTGGTGTTAAGGGCATTTCTAGACCCAGAAAAATGGCACAAACCGTCTCTTGACATCGCAGCGGAAACGGAAATACATTTTGACCGCACTCAAGAGAGAATTTTGCAAGGTGTGGCACGAACTGGTGCTCGGCCAAGTTTTCGTCGCATGTGCCTAATCGTACTTTATACAAATGAGATTGCTAATTGAATCGCAAAGCTGCTTCTTCCTGGCATTCTTCCTCTTTTTCCATGGCAGTTAATAGCTTGTTAATGTTACACAACATACAGTATCTTGTAGTTGTTGGAAGTTATAGGGTCTATTTGTTTTAAAGGTTATACACGTAATAAGCCTGTAGAATGTTGTAAATATCTTGAAAATGTTGTGAAATATTTTTTGAAACGTAAAATTTCTTGGCCATGTTGTATCATTTCTCGTAAAACATGTAAGGACGATGATGATGATGATGGTGACGATGATGATGATGGTGACGATGATGATGATGGTGACGATGATGATGATGGTGACGATGATGGTGATGGTGACGATGATGATGATGATGGTGATGACGATGGTGATGACGACGATGACGATGACTAGACAGTTTCAGTATTTTCTTTCGTATCTTCGGTAAGTTTTTACCATCGTCAAGTTTGCTGCCCTAATTTTTTGTTTTCACCTTTCTATTATTGCATATTATTATTACTATTATTGTTGTTGTTGTTGTTATTACTTTTTATATTACTACTATTTGTGTTTATATCAGTGGCAGTAGTATTATAGTTTTTAGATACTTTTAATAATAATAATTATTAGTAGTAGTAGCAGTGATAGTAGAAGTAGTAGCAGTTGCAGCAGCAGCAACAGAAGCAGCAACAGAAGCAGTTGTATTAGTGGTATCAACAGTAGCAGCATTGGCAGCAGTAGTGGTTTAAATAAAAATAGTAGTAGAGGTAGTAGTGGTAGTAGTAGAGGTAGTAGTGGTAGTAGTAGAGGTAGTAGTGGTAGTAGTAGTGGTAGTAGCATTGTCGTCAAAGCATTTATTTATATCCTCCGAACGCAATCTAATTTCGTTCAGCAGTGTCGATTGGACTGCTTTAAACAGCTGTGTTGTTGTTATGTTGTTGTTGTGTTGTTTGTGTTGTTGTTGTGTTGCTTTTGTTGCTGTGATGTGTTGTTGCTGTGATGTGTTAATGTTGTGACTGGTTAATGTTGTTGTTACAGTGTTGTTGTTGTTATTGTTGTGATAATTTGGGTGTTTTGTTGTACTTGTGTTGTTGTTGCTGTGTTGTTGTGTTGATTTTGTTGCTGTGTTGTTGTGTTGATTTTGTTGCTGTGATGTGTTCATGTTGTTGTTTCAGTGTTATTGTTTTTGTTAGTGTTGTTGTTATTGTTGTAATAATTTGGGTGTTTTGTTTGCATCTGTTGTTGTGCTGCTTTGAATCGCTCTAATGTTGTTGGTGTTTGTAAATGTTTTGTTGTTATTAATGTTTTATTGTTGTTGTGTTTTGTGTATTTGTTGTTGTTGTTGTCTTTTTTGTAATATTTGTTCATGATTTTTGAAACAAATAATACAGTGTCCTTTGGCCATTATGTTATTTTTATGTTGATGTCGGTTCAGTTGTTGTGATTTCTACGTAGTTGCTTTGTTAATGTCTGGATCCAATTGTCGTCGTTGATGTTTCAAATTCATTAATAATGTTGTTGTTGTTGGAGTAAATAGAACATTATTTGTTAATAAATAATATAAAATTGTTATTTAATACCATCGGTCAACAAACGAACGATAAAGAGACAATTTATTTCTCTATAAAGTATCTTTAAAAATATTTCCGACATACATATTTTTATTCTAAATGATATTCTAATTCATACCACACACACAAACAACGCAAACATACACACAAAAAAAACAGAAACACACAAATATAAATACAAGGTTTGGAATTCACGTTATCCCGAATAGGTAACAGTTAATTTGATATAATAAATATTCAACAGCATGCAATTGGAGTCCTTCCCACTAATAAACTTAGAAGCAGAAGAGCCACCGATAATGACGACATGTAAAAGTGTCATATCGCACAAAGTTGAACATCGTACAATAATAACTAACTCATTAAATAACCGCTAATTATTCAAATTAAACAAACAATTAACATTGTAGAGATACAGTATCTACATACATACATATATATAACATTCATTCTGGCCACATACACAACTTATCAATTCGAACACCGAAGATAGTATAGGAAAGCCCGAAAAGAGGTTTTCTGTTCTATCATGCTTAAATGTTCTATCAGGCTAAAAATAAATAAAAATTTTGATTTTCAACTCAAGAAACTAGACAATGATTTACGATCTACCGTTAGAAAAATCGAAATATTAAACAGGAAGCTAACCAACGCGGAACATGCTGTGATATATATATATATATATATATAAATATATAAATATATATATATATATATATATATATATATATATATATATATATATATATATATATATATATATATATATATATATATATATGCTAATATTTTTATGGTTCGTATCACAATAAAACCTGTCGTCACGAGTAAAGAATAGAGCAGTGTTCGTTTAAAAGGTCCAGTTTTAAAAAATTAAAATACAAAAAATGTGAACAAAAAAAAAATGAAAAAATCTAAACAAGAGTTTTTTAAATTGTTCAATATATTCAAAAATTGGATAAAAAAAAGTATTTCTGAAAAATATACATATTAAAAATCGCTTGATTCGTGTGTGCTCCTCGAAACAGCGTTTACACACACACACACACACACACACACAAACTCAGACACACATACACACACACACGCACACACACATACATATATAATATAAATGTTTAAAAGTAATTTTCTCGTGATTTTATATGTTTTCATTTATAACTAATATAATAAATATAATATAATATATAATAATATAATATAATTATATAAATAATAATATAATATAATAACTAATATTTCTAACTATTTGACTCAGGCTCTGACGCTGGCACTAGCCAAAACGACCGTCAGCAAAAGCGTTGTTTTAAATAAAGTTGAATCTACCAATCTACGACGTGTTGAGTTATTATTCAAAAAAGTTATGACAACAAATTGGGGAATTATTTTTAATAAAACCTGCTTATCCGAAAGCCTCTTTCCAAATTATATATATATATATACACACACACACACACAAACATACTTTATAGATTATATATATTTATTTGTAATATACATATTGCATAAAAATAAATTAATATTAATGTTGTTTATGTACACTTTTTAAACACACACACAAAACACACACACAAAACACACACACACACACATGCAAACAAACACACACACAAACAAATATATACATACCTACATATAAATAAAATTTAGTTCATATAAAAATATAAAAATTATTAGATTTATTGTTCATTTTGGTCATTAGCATTGGATTGAATTCATTTGCATAGATGAACGGATCAACAAATGAACAGATGGATGGATGAATGAATGGATAGATAGATAGATAGATGGATAGGTAGATGGATTGGATAGATAGATGGATAGATAGATGGATAAATGGATGGATTAGATAAATAGATAGGTAGATGGATGGATAAATAGACGTATAATTAAAGCTACAAATAAACATTGCAGAAAAATTGGTTATAGGAATAGTAAGATGACTGAGTAGAAGAATGAATGAATGAATGAATGAATGAATGAACGAACAAAAAAATGAATTAATGAATAAATAAATGAATTATTTAATTAAATAAAAAATGATATACATACACAATAAATATATGTTTGGAAAGCTGAATAAACGAACCTCGCATAAATAAGTTAAATGTTTTATTTCAATCATCATGATAATCATAAACGTCATCATCTTTGTCTTCCTCCTCCTCTTCTCTATCATCATCACCATCATCATCATCATCCTTTCATCATCATCATCATCCTATCATCATCATCATCATTAACGTTATTGTTGTAACCGAAGTCACCTTTATTTTTATTACAATCAACATTCTCATCGCCATCATGATTCTTTTTATTATCACCATCATCATCAGCTTGCTCATCACCACCGTCGTCATCACCATCAACTAGCTCAGCATCATCATCACCATCATCGTCATCACCATCATCGTCATCTTTATCACCATCACCCTCATCGTCATCACCATCATCATCATCACCATCATCGTCATCGTTATCTTTATCACCATCACCATCATCGTCATCACCACCATCATCATCACCATCATAATCATTATCATCATTTTCATCATCATCATCACCATCAACTTGCTCATCATCATCGTTATCGTCATCACCATCATAAGACCCGGATGTTGTTCGCATTCCTGATCGTCTGCATGACAACGTATTCGGACGTTCCGTCGTTTCCATCTTTCCTCCCGCCGTCATGCTTTTGCTTAACTCTTACCATCTTCACCGACGGTTGTTCAATGATGACGTCATAGTTGCTACTTTTAGCATCATTATCACCGGCGTTATCATCATCTTCCTCTTCATCATCATCATCATCATGTTTGTTGTTGACGTCATCGTCGTCGTAGCCATCGTCATCTCGGTTCACATCGTCACCATCTTTCATTACGTTCTCGTCTGCATAGTTGTTTCTTTTCTTGTAATGGTTATTATTGTTATTGTTATTGTTATTTTTGTTGTTGTTGTTGTTGTTGTTGTTGTTGTCATCTCTGTTGATGTTGCTTGTGGAATCGCTAATGACGTATTCGTTGTCAGCCGGCATAACATTACTTCGATGTTGTTGAAGCGGCTGCCGTTGTTGCTGCTGCTGCTGTTTTTGAGAAGTGCTATTGATAGCCGCCAAGTCTCCCATAGCAGAATTTATAAGTGCTACGGCGGCTTTTTCACCAAACTCATCCACGCTTCTTACCCCATTATCGTAACCATCATCATCATCATCGTCGTCGTCGTCGTTGCTATCATCATCAACACCACCATCGTCAACTTTATAGTCGCCTCTATATTTGTTGATGACGTCATCATCTTTCCCCCTGCGGTTGCCGATGTTGTCATCATATCTGATGCCATATGTGTCGAAGCCATCTTCGGTATTATCACTGTTGTTTTTATTATCATTGTAGTTGTTGTTGCTGTTGTTGTTGTTGATGTTATCATTGTCATTCTCCTCCTTCTCCTCGTCATCATCATCTTCTCCATCAATGTCGTCACGTGATGACGCATTGTTCCGACCGGAAGTTTGATTCTTTGATACGTTCAGATTCGGTTCTTTGCTACTCTGAACAACGTCGTCAATGTTTATTTCTTTGCTATTATTTTGTTTACCATCAACTTCATCATAATTTTTATCATTACTATTATTATTATTATTATTAGTAGTAGTAGTAGTAGTAGTATTTAAATTTTTAGCCAACCCAGCACTATTTCCGGCCCCTTTGACGTCACCAACGCCGCTATTTCCGGTTTTCTTTTCCTTCTCCGACTCATTAAGGCCGATTTTCTGTGCCATTAATTCATTCAAATTTTTCCTGTTGTGCTCGGAGCACTGTCTCTTGAGCTCCTTTCGTTTCCTTCTATAACAGCAACATATCAAGAGGATCAACAATCCCACAAGGATTAATCCCAATCCCAGTCCAAGGCCCAGGCCGAGTCCCAGGGCGAGTGCTCTGCTGTTGTCGTTTGATGGCGAGGTGTAGTCAACGCACATGATGAACCATTTGGGAGTATCCGGGGCTATGGGGCCTAAGTTGATCTGGTTGGAAGGATGGTGGGGTGATGATTGTGAGGGTGGCTGTGCGTCACAATGGTAGTGGAAGTAAAAAAGTGGAATTTGTTTATAACTAATTGGAAAAAATAAATTTATTTAGAAGTTTATATATTTATACCCTATTGAAAGAATTATTTAATCAAAATGCTTGAAAAACAATAATCATGATTGTTTATTAAGTTATTTACTAATCAAATCAATAAAATGATTCGGCTGTTCAGTATGTTGTAAATGAATATGAAGCTGGAGATATCATTTTATCTATCCATCCTCCACCCATCAACCCAACCATCTATCTAACCAGTCCTCCCTAAGCCCATTCATCTTATTATCCAACTTTCCATTCATCTATCCGTCCATCCATTCATCCATCCATCAATCAATCCATCCATCAATCCATCCATCCATCCATCAATCCATCCATTCATTCTTCCATCTCACCACTAATGGATGCAGCTGATCGTTTGCAGAGCAGTAAAAATTTTTATTCTTAGGCAGGAGCGGGGGTTCGACAAAGGGTGGAAGGCACTCCAGCTGATTGGAGGCAGCGTCCTGAATCTGGCATTGACCTTGACCTAGTTCTATCAAGTAATCCGAACCGGAACTTCCGGCCAAGATGTTCGAACCCTGTTGTTGTTGATTTGATTGGTCAATTTTTTTATTATTCAGTTTCTTTTTGATGGTTTGCTATTCTTCGGGTAAAATTAAACAACAAAAATAAATTTAAGTATATCTCGGTTATCTTTAAAAAATTATTATTAATTATTAAATGCGTGGTCCAAAATGTTTACATAGAACATGTACTAAGAGCTTTTTAATGCAAATAACAACGAGATCACAAACAACAACAGAGGTATCGAAGCAAATTTGTATTTTTTTATGTATGTTTGTGTGTGGCCATGGGTGTTTGTTTGTCAGTTTGTTTGTATGTTTGTGTATGTACGTAAAGTTGTATGTTTGTTCGTTTTAAACGTGTCTGGTTAGTTATATATATACCTACCCACCTACCCACCAACCTGTCTGCAACAAATTTTTGTTAGAGTTCTTTATACAATATTAAAACATTTCAAATTTGAGACTTTTAAGATAACCGTTTTAAAAAGCACTCGTTCAGTAGTCAAGTGCTTTCTTATCGCACACACACACACACACACACACACACACACACACACACACACACACACACATGTACACACACGCACACATATATATATTTATATAATATTAATTATGGTCTTTTAGCAGAACACACACACACGCACGCACCTAAACAGAAACAAACACACATACACACATGTAGTCACTACACTAATACTCAAAACCTGAAAACAAACCAATAATAACAATCAAATTGTTATTAATTTAATGCGTCCGTCATATGTGTAACACAAGAGATGCCATTTAAATTACACACACAAGATATAATACACACAAACACGCACATATACATACACTCACACGCTCACACAGATATATGAATGTTGAATGTTGTATATTCTTTAATATTCAACTACTATATACAAATCTTTCCCTACATTGCTAGCCACCATTAAACTTTCTCTACACACACACATAGTAAGATGCACAGACGCACAATGATACAATTAGGCGCACACTCACATACACACTTCTACCTACATACATTAATAAATTATTATTAAACGCATATTCTTTCTTTCTTACTGTGCAGTCGTCAAAGTTTGTTTTTTGCTCACAAAAACGTTTATTCACACACACACACACACACATACACACACACACGCACGCACGCACACACGCATACACGCACACACACACACAGAAAGATATATAAACACAAATACAAAGACATATATCTGCAGATAATGCACAACCCAAAATTATTTATAGAACAAACAAAATTAACTATCATCACTTTTAAAATTATTTAATATTGTTATAAATGTTAATAATAATAATAATAATAATAATAATAGCGACAACGATAATAATAATAATAATATAATTAGCCATAATATTTTTATATATTCTCCAACCTTAATTTTGATAGTTTTCCTTGATTGCGGATCGTAATTATAAATTCCGGAAATGGTTTGAAATTCCGGAAGTGGGATTATGAAGTTGAGGATTTGTGGGCACGGGACGGATTTTGAGGCCAGGTTGCTGTTGAATGTGAAGATGATATCTACGCGAAGATCCGCGTTTGACCTGTTCTGACCATCTAAGATATCTCTCTTTGAGAGTTCTGTGTGTGTGTGTTTGCGTGTGTGCTTGTGTGTGTATTTGCGTGTGTATGTGTGTCTGTTTGTGTGTGTATGTGTTTAAATTCGTGTTCGTAAAAATTTTGTTGCTAAATTTTTATTTTTCGAAAAGATATTTTTATGTATACAATGTATAAACAATACAGAGAGAGAGAGAGAGAGAGAGAGAGAGAGAGAGAGAGAGAGAGAGAGAGAGAGAGAGAGAGAGAGAGAGAGAGAGAGAGAGAGAGAGAGAGAGAGAGAGAGGAGAGAGGGTTATATTTATTATTTATTTATTATATTATAGTTACAGGACACCATGACGAAGCTAGGCAGACAATCGCATGAATATTCGAGCTCGTCGAGCCAATTCTTTTGGCTTTTCACTGGCTTTCGATTTATCAAAGAGTTATTTTCAAGATATGTTTAACTGTTTTTATATGTATTGAGAAAGTTGCACCTAAATATTTAACCGACAGAGTCATTCCTAGAACAATGCCACTGCTGAATCAAACATTGCACTCTGACAATTCAGGTTTGCTATTTGTACCTGACACAAACTTGGCTTTTGGTCGAGGGAATTTCTCCGCAACGGGTCCAGCTGTCTGGAATGGTTTGCCTAGGGACCTTTGTGATCCTGTGTTGTCTGTTATTCAATTTCTTAAAAGGTTGAATCACCATCTTCTTGTCCAAGCTTACCCAGGCTAATGTCATTCCCTCTCCATTCACTGCACGGCTTTAATGAAGTGCTACACAATGTACCGCAATAATCGTTATAGCCTCTGTGATCTTTTTAAAGGGCGCTTACAAACACACAAACACACTAATAATAATAATAATAATTAATAATAATAATAATATGTATTAGGCATTACAAAACAATGCATTCAAAATGTAAGAGCTCGTCATGTAAGAGCTTGGTGAAGATATGTAAAGCAGTTAACAATTAAGTTGATAAACATGAAAACGGAAGAACAAATTTGAAAAAAAAACATATATGAACACGTAAGCATGAACAAACAAATAAAAAAACGAACGAACGAACAGACAGGCAAACAAACATACAAAAACAACGAACGAACATGCAAATTAATGAACAAACATGGATGTAAACAAACATATATAAAAACACAAATAAGAGCAACAACAAGACAGACATATACAAAAAACCGATAAACATACAGACAAACAAACAAGAAAATAATTACACAATATTTTGAACAAACAAACAAAAAATGAATAAACATAATCAAACAGACATACAGGAAACAAACATACACGTACAAACATATTTAAATACTCCCACACATACACGCAAACATACAAACAAACATACAAAACGACAAACGACACGCTGTTACCTTCACATAACTATCATACCGTCTATCATAAACTGCATCACAATATTACAAACTATCAAAATTATAAATAACTTATGGCATTATCATCAATACTATTATTATTATCATTCTTTTTTTTATTCTTCTTCTTATTATTATTATTAATGTTGGAACAGCAAGTTGCTTGACGCTGTAGTTGCCGTCCCCGGGTTTGAATACAAAGACACCCCACGACTATCACTACTTGCAACAAGTGCGACGTTTTTGATGATGGAGGTGTTGAGTGAGTAGTTCCATTAACATTGTTGGGATCTTCATATGATACGGAGACGCCATCAACGTATCTTACACATGTGTGAAGTTTGAGAGAGGGATTATCTTGAAAAGTTGATTTCTCCAGATGACCAATATAGAAGTTGGCGAAAAGACCACCTAGAGGTGAGCCACACCTCTAGGTGTTCGTTGTACAAATTTGTAACAATGACTTTAGCATGTGTTTAGGTATTTTTAATGGAGTTTGATTCGTTGTACAATTTTGTAACAATGACTTTAGCATGTGTTTAGGTATTTTTAATGGAGTTTGATTGGAGTTCTGAATGGTTGTGATTATTATGTCGATGTTATCTTTGATTGGAACATTGGTAAACAATGATTCTACATCAAGTGAAGCGATATGATTGGATGGCTGGTTTGTGTACATCAAACTTATTATTATTATTATTATGTTATTCACTCTATTGACATTCTTCAGAGGATTGTACTGTGATTAAATGCTTTTTTGAACAAATAACTTCTTTTTAACTCTCTTCTGAAATCTTTTTCTGGAACAATTTGCTTCAATCTTGTTAGATGATCATTCCATACCTTGGACAGAGCCACCTGCACACATCTGTCACCCAGTTTTGACCTGGTCCTAGGAATTCTTCAGAAGATTGTAGGTTGTAGTCATTATGAGTGTACCAAGTTAGGATTTTGTTGAGAAGCTTAGCTATAGGATATATAGCTATATATATATTTACAAATACACAAGATATTTACTCAGTGTGAGTTTAATACGTTCACTAACAGCAGGTTAAATAATTAATTTATTAAAATTATCGACTGTGTTGTGTTGATAGAGAACAAAACCAGCGGTTTTTTTTCTGTAAAGTTTTTTTTCTAACTTACGTACTTAATTTAAGTTTTGCTGTATGCGTGTACGTGTGAATATGTGAATTCATGCATCCTGAACACTTCATGTGACGGTCACTGAATGAAATGTTCCAGACTCAATATCTACACCTCGATACAACGTATTGGAGAGACATAGAGATAGGAATACGTAAAATTATGTCATGCTATACAAATGAATCATTCTTACGAACGATAGAGAACGATTTTCTATGTACATAAGTGTTGATGACGTCATTGCTGTCGAGGACAAGATTTCCATGGCTGCCTAAGAGGGAGTCACCGAAATTGGAAAGTGTATTTAAACCGTTCTGCTTGCCTGAAACAGTTCGCTTTGAGTGATGTCCTGTGTGTGTGTGTGTTTGTGTGTGTGTTGGTTTATGTGTGTATGTGATATGTGTGTGTTTGTGGACAAACCGACAAAGAAACATATATGCAAACAAACAAACTTAAAAAATGACAAAAGACATGCTGCTGGTAAGGTTTCAAATTGTCTTGAAACAACTACCATGCTGTTGGGCTTTACGTTCAAATGTACTATCAAGTTTAATTATGAACGACTTATTGTTTTTATCATTATTATTTTATGTTATTATTATTATTATTATTATTTAAATTTAATATTTTTATCAATACTTTTAATAATAATAATTTTAAAAATATTTTGTCGTTGTTATTTTCAGTTGGGTGTTCTAAGATGTTGTCTAATCAATTAAAAAATAATTAATTAATCAATTCATTAATTAACTGATTAACTAATTAATTAATTAATTAGCTAATTAATTAATTAACTAATAAATTGGCGATTTGTTATGCCGTATCTGTGCAAGTAGATGTGAATTTCTATACAAACTTTTCTTATTCCTCCTGTATGCCTTTGACGGGCTGCTCCCTACTTTTAATAAAACGCTACTTCTTTTCCTTCGACGTTTTCCGGAAGTGTTGTTGACGTCATTTCCGGCACCGATGACGTCATTTCCGGCACCGATGACAGTATTTCCGGAACCAACGAGAGTGTTAGTGTTAGCTGAGAGTAGTGGCATGAAGTTACTGTTGTTGTGTTGGGTAGAAACGGTTTTGTTGTTGATGAGATCGGTGATAATCAGGTGGGGTAGGGTGCAATACATTTGAGTCCGTGTGGCATTCGAACATACCTGTTTGTTGTTTGTGTGTGTGTTTGTGTGTGTGTGCGTGTGTATGTATATGTGTGATTGTATGTGTATGTATGCATATGTGGGTTTTATATGTGTGTCATTATGTGTGCTTGCCTTTCTATGGATATGTGAAATGTGTAAATGTTGATAATGACTAGATTAAGCCACATCACATGTGTCTTCTTTGAAGTAATTTGATACGTATGTTTAGCTGAAAATTTTTCAGATAAGATTTCGAGTTTAAATTCATTCTACTTTTAGTTGATTAATTAATTTATTTATTTGTTTTTTTTGGTGAAACTGTCAATAATATTGGTGAAGATATTTTTTATTATTTCATTAATCTGAAAATATTTATTCTACTAATATTCATGGTCAGCAAAGTTTTTCGCCGTATAAAAAAATTTCATTGACTGATTAACTGATTGATTGATCAATCGATTGATAGACTGATTAATTGACTGGTTAATTGACTGGTTAACTGATTGGTTGATTGATTGATTGATTGATTGATTAATTGATTGATTGATTGATTGATTGATTGATTGATTGATTGATTGATTGATTGATTGATTGATTGATTGATTGATTGATTGATTGATTGATTGATTGATTGATTGATTGATTGATTGATTGATTGATCGATCGATCGATCGATCGATCAGTAGTCAGAATTTTAAAAAGTCGTTTGCTATACACAGTAGTTTTTGTTAAAATCACATCTCAATCACTTATTTGTTCATTATTACTTGTCCTCTCAAAGTTAAGCCTGAATACACATACACACATATACACGCACACACGCACGCACGCAAGCACGCACTATAAAACAGCAACAAACTTGTAAAAAAACAACTGTAAAAACAAACAACAACAACAAACATTACAACAACAACATCAACATCTACCAACATTTGATCGGTTGAACTTGAGTACTTTCTGTTCCCAAATAAGGACCGTAACAATGGGAGGGACTTTCCATGTTAGGCCCGCCCCACTAACTGTCAATCTTATTCCACCACTAATTTCATGTGGACATTAAATTAATTTATTCTATACATTTATTGGTTTATTATTATTACTAATATTTTTGTTGTTGTTGCTATTATTACCAAAACAACCATACAACATCCGTAACATCAATACATCACTAAACTATAAAATGACGTCATAATTTTGTAACAATACGCCATTAAACAACAACAACAACAAAAACAACATAACTTAACCAAAGATACTAACACTGCAAAGATATTCTTAGGCGAAACATCGGTTATTACAGGATCCGGAATAACGAGAATCGAGATATTCGACTGAGAGTAGGATTGAACCGAATTATTGTACTTAAGTACCGGTCGGTAAATTCGTTCCTCAAGGGATGTGTAGTTGGATCTCAAGAGTTGGACGGTTATTTGGGAACTGAAGTTACGGTAATGAAGGTGGTGATGGTGGTTGATTGGATGGATACCAATAAAAATCATCATTAATTAAATTTTCATTATCAATTAAATCATCATCATAATCAATGAAATTATCATTATCATCACTATTGAAGTCATTATTATCATCCATATAATCATCCTCACCATCATTTAAACTCCATCAATAAAATCATCATCATCGTCGTTTTCATCATCAATAAAATTACCATCACCATCATCAATAAAATCATCATCATCAACATCATCATCAATAAATCGTCATCATCACCACCCACCATTATTACATTCACCATCACCATTACCACCCTCATAACATCTAACTTGTCAGCCTTTATAACGCTAGCATCCAGAACTCCAAACTCACTCTCAGACTCGAAATAAACTCCAGTAAGATACGAAGCGTTGAAATACCGAACGAATATATCGATACCGATGCCTTGCTGCACATCGCTATTGTATAGAACCGGCCTAGAGACACCGATCATGATTGGTTCTAAAGACGGCTGGGTTATATTTGCTGAGACGTATGGATAAGCTACCAAATGAAAATAATAATGATAATAATAACAATTGATAGTAATAAAAACAATAATAATAACAACAACAATAATAACAATAACAACAACAATAATAACAACAACAATAATAACAATAATATCAATGGTAACAATAACATTTGTATATATAGGCCAAAATTTGTTAATCATAAACTTTACCTCATATGATTATAAGATAACTGAAGACACTCAGAACAGAAACCATATAAAATTAATTAATTAATTAATTAATTAATTAATTAAAAAACAAATATGAAATAATTATCCATATTTAATTAGTTACATAAAAAATAATTAAATAATTACGGTTTTTTAGGTTGACCGCACAGTGGACAAGAGATTTCTGGTCAATAAGCATTGATGATGTGATGATGAAGATGATGATGGCGATGTTCTTTGGAATGGTGACGTTTGCGGTAATTTTGTTATTGTTGTTGTTGCGGTTTTTGTTGTTGTTGATGCTGCTGTTGTTGATGATGTTGTTGAAGTTGTTGCTGCTGTTGATGTTGTTGTTGTAGTAGTTGATAATGTTATTGTTGATGTTGTTAAAATTGTTGCTGCTGTTGATGTTGTTGTTGTAGTTGTTGATAATGTTGTTGATGATGATGACGTTGTTGTTGTTGTTGCTGCTGATGTTGTTGTTGTTGCTGCTGATGTTGTTGTTGTTGTTGCTGCTGATGTTGTTGTTGTTGATGTTGTTGTTCTTCTTCTTCATGACGTCATTGTTGTTTTTCCATCGGTGAAATATTTTCACAATCATTTTTTTTTTCTCTAATTTATTTTTTAAAGTCTCCAGGATCAAATGATATTAATAATGATGGTGATGACGACGATGATGGGCCGTATTCACATCGTTATTTATTCTATTTAATAATAATAATATTAACAATAAATTAATCTAATTATCTGTTTAATTACATTATTATTATTATTATTATTATTACTATTATTATTATTTTACACTGATGATGGAGAAGATGATCGTGAAGATGATGATAATAACGATAGGATAATAATAACTATAGATAACGATAAGGAAAATGATCCACAATGATATTAATAATGATAGATAATGATAAGGATAATGATATATACATAATAATGATGATATATCATGATAAAGATAATGATATATATATATATATATATATATATATATATATATATATATATATATATATATATATATATGTATATGTAACGACATGATATGATGTTACTAAAAATAAAGACGGCTATGATAACCATTATCATTACAAAACTATACAATAGAAATAATAACAGAAATGATGATGATGATGATTGATGATGATGATGATTGGTGATGATGATGACGATGATGACAAATTATCATCATTTGCAATGAAGATGAGACTTCGACAAATTTGAGTAAATTTTCATTTGAAAGAATCTTCATCAAATGAGTGAAATGGCGAAAAAAAGGAAACCATCACCATCATCATCATCATTATCAACAACAATAATGACATAATCATCATCATCAATAACCATAACATCAACATCAACATTAACAATCCTAACAGCATCCTAACATACTTAAAATCATACATGAATGGTTTATTAAATACACACAAACACACACATAGAAACACACACACACTCACACAACATAGATACAACGTAATAAAAAATAAACAGGCGAAAATACAAATGAAAATACAAAAAACCATACAACCATATAAACAAACCAAATTGTAAACAAACAAATATAAACACAAATTCAACTAACTGGTATTCAGCGCAAATAAGCCAAGCGAAAAAATTGATTCATCGTTCAGGTTCCTGTATATAAATATACTATTATATACAAATATATATATATATATATATATATACATATATATATATACATATATATATATATATATATATATATTATACAATATTTATACATATACAATTATTTGTATGTGTATCTCATATATATTTCATTTACATGTACAAAATTCGTACAACAGACAGATCAACAAGCATGTGATGAACCTCACTGTATCAGCCTATAACGTGCATTTGCATAAAGAAAGATACATTCATACAAACATACATACATACATACATACAAACATACATACATAATACATACATACAAACATACATATACATATAAATAAATATATATATATATATATATATATGTATATTTTATACATGTGTGTATGTGTGTTTATATTTATACATATAACACACACACACAATAAAAGGCTTACTTTATTGTTTAGTTGTTGTTGCCGTTTCGGATTATTAATGTTTTCTAAAAAGTGTATTATATATGTAAATATGATCATGCATATATATATATATATATATATATATGTGATCATGCATATATATATATATATATATATATTTGTGTGTGTGTGTTGGTTAGTATGTGTGTGTTTGTATATAGGTGTGTTTGCATACATATACATGCATACATACACCGCCGTCGGAGTTCTTTCGTCTCGAGAGACGATGGTGAAACTATAACCAATGTTAGTGATTCCTACACCGCCGAGAATGACTAAGCAGATTAGGCAGCTAATAGCTAAGCAGCCTTTATTTTTGTACAGCGTGATAATGTTGGCATCTCTCATTTCTTGAGGGATGTGATCCTGCTCCCAGCAAAGACAGAAAAACGCATGCAGTGGCTTCAACGGTGACCCTTTCCTATTTTTTATGACCTCCGGAGAGATGCTATCACCCCCAGGCGCTTTTCCTCAGGTTAGGCGGTCGATGTCTTAGTTGAGCTCTTCTTCAGTAGGTAAGTCATCCAGCTCTACCATAGCAAGTAGCTATAAGATGGAGTTGGGAGTGGTGTCAGTCACAATATTAGTTACCGCATACAGTTCAAGAATGTGTTCCCTCCACCGCTACATTTGCATAGCGCGATCGGTTATGATCATACCTGTTTTTGACCTGATGGGAACTGACTTGGCAAGGATTAGGCCTATTGCTCTCTTAATATCCTCATACATAATTCTTTTGTTTGCCACATCGGCAGCCGTCTGAATACTGCCGCAAAGATCCATTTAGTAAGAGTTGGCACAAACAAGTAAAAGTGTTTATAATGTATTTTATTTACGTAATACTAAAATTAACAAAAACGAGTTCAGCTATACAATTTGACGAAGAGAAGTTCGATTGTAAAACGTAGCGAGAAAGGAAGTTCCCTTTGATTTCAAGCTATATATAGCAAGTTGTCACATGCTCAAATTAGCTCCTATTTTTTTCAGTGTCAACTTCCTTAGCTTTTTCTTATAAAGGTAATAACAAGGCAGCTATGTTCCCATTTGCAGAGGTTTCCTCTGACCACTCTAACTTTGGCCAGCACAGGAAAAGATGCAGGCTCTGCGTGTCCGGCATGCGTAGCGCTACCAGGTTAATCGTACTCAGCTTTCAAGTAATCTAGGCTTGTGATTAAGCACGGCCTCAGCATTTGGCCTACTCGTCGTCTACATCTCCAACTGAGCCGTCGCCCATCTACCATCCATCATCTCATCTATGTTTTAACCTATGTTAGGGTCTGTGAATTTTATGGGATTTAATCATCACACACACACACACACACACACACACACACACACACACACACACACACACACACACATAGAAGCACTACATATAGTATTGTATAGCAGCAACAGTATGTATGTCTGGACTTCTGAAGTAGGGATGGATGCCTGAAAAATTGAATCTATGTAGTTAGAATTAGTTCTTATTTATTTTTATTTTTCTGGATTTATTTATTTTTTATTGATATTGTGATTATTATTTTCATCATTATGCTTTTCGTGCAATTATTTTTATTATTGTTGATGTTATTCTTATTATTATTCTGTTTCTCTAGTTAAAAAAATTTCTCGTCTTAGTTGAATGAATATGGTTCCAACTGCTGCAACATGTGCTAAAGTACTTATTGTTAGATGTAATTAGTCGATTTCATTGTACATATATGTTTACAAATACAAATTATATGCTAAATAAATAACTTTTTGTCTCTCTTTCTTTCTCTCTCTCTCTCTCTTTCTCCATCTCTCTCTCTCTCACACGCACACACAAACCTACACGCACATATATAAACACAAGCACTAATAAACTTTATAATGTTATTAAATTCGACTTAATTTAATTAAATCAAGAGAAGGAGTTATGATAACGAATGGCGGGATGAGATGAGGGGAATGGGAGGCACGCGGATGTACCAATCAACATCGATCAAATCTTGTATTTTAATTCAATTTAACTTTAAAAATTGGACTTTGACAGATGGCAAATCTGTTTCAACATGCAAAATGACAATTTTGTTTTTCAACTTTATTTTTTTTACCATTATGAAACCCTGTACCTCTGAGGTCAGTTAAAAAATAAAATTATCTGTCATCGTCTTTTCTCCGAATCACTTTTGATTAAAAAATCTTCTAAATGGTAATGATGGAGATGACGACGATGATGAAAATGATGTTGATGATGTTATTGGGATGGTGGTGTCAATGATGAGAATGATGATAAAGATGATAGTAAAGATTGGGGAAAGGGAGCTTTGGGAATGTAAACCTTCACAAAATCTAATTTTCTCACAATTCATGTATAAATATTCATTCTTATAAAATTTTTCTCAACAAGTTTTGGCAACGAATTGTTTTGCTAACACTACTTTACAATGTGGTGTTATGATTGTATGTATTGGATTGTATGTATTGTATGGACAGATGCTGCGACCAACCTCAATTGATAACTAAATCTCTGTATGTTTGTGCCAGTGATACATTTGGTAATTCAATAAAAAAAATTAAACATTAATTATTAACATATAATTAAATTAATAAATTTATTTATTTAGGATTAAATCTTGAAAATATATTCAGCAGGTAGAAATTTTAGGAATTATACTTCTACAGTTTGCTACAAAATTTAAATTTCCACAATGATTGAAGCAGTTTGTGTCTCATAGAGTGCAGTTAAGAGAGTCCAACACAAATTTTAACTTTTGAATTGATTTTAAAAATGAAATTTAATTGACGAAAATGTACTAAAATTCGTATATAACAATATATAACTTCGTTAATTAATTTGCGTTTATCAGCTGGTAAGCGTGTTTCTCAAGCTCTCTTTATCATTCTGGCTGGAGGGTGGCTATACAAGCCATCAAATACAATACAATATAAAAAAGAACACAGGACAACAAAATTTTTAAAATTTATCTTCTGACATCGTCAATCAGCACACAGAAATAAACTTTTTAGAAAATAATATCATTCAAGTAATTATGAATAAAATTAATTTGATTAAAAATTTAAATAGGGTAAACATTGATACATTAAATTAGGATTTTAATTCATCTTTTCAGATCACAAAACAATTACAGATAGAAACATGACATACATACACGTACACAGGATGCATTCCCATCACGGAAACTATCCCATAAAGCTTGTTCGTATTATGAATTTTCAGGTATTCCATAAAACTTCTCATTTGCATAAATACCTTATGTATGTATAAGCTTTTATACATTTTAGAAACAATTAATAAACATCGACACACACACAGACAGAAACACACACACACACACAAGCACAAACACGCACATAAACATGCTGCACACAGACGCAGACATGGAACGCATACAACATTAATTTATAATTATTTATGCTTACCGTTTAATTGTTTTTAATTTTATTTACATGAAAATAAAATTAAATAAATTGGGTTGATTTGTATTTTAATACAAAAATACTTCAAAAATAAAACTCGCGTACGTACATGCATACATAAAATTCCAAGCACTGCTTTACAAACACATAAAGGAGTTTGACATTAAGACTATATACAATATCTACGCATACAAACACACAAATAAGCATAAACAGACATAAATCAACACACATACACGCACAGATTCATGCCCGTAACATCACCTTCAAGTGACACAAACGATCAAAAGCTGTTTAATAAAAGCCTAAGAACCTCAACACACTCAATCAACCAACAGAACAAAACAACAAATCTATACGTCCAACATGTCAGCCAACTTGATTCAAAACTCGAATAGTCATTAAATTTCGCCAGAAGTGACCAACTGACCAATCAAACGATTTTTTAACCGCTAAGCTAACCCATCAGCTGATTAGTCATCCCACCAGTAAAACCCAAAGCACACGCCAACCTCGACGATTTCCAACATCTTATTTTACATCCACTAGGCAGGCTCAGACTTTTGTTTTAATGTAAGAATGTCCGGGCCCGGATAATACAAAACAAGATGCAAGCAACATCAAGGTCGCCAGTCCTTCAAAGTTCATCAAATGTAAGTCTTCGGCTTGTCGTCATCGAACGTAGGACACACGAAATCGCCGACAATGACGACGTTCTTGGTCGGTCTGATCGAACGCTTTCGCCACCTGTCGACTCCGTCCAGATTCACATTCTGGTAAACCGAGACCGACTCGGGAATCAACATTTTTGGCTGGTGTGGTGGCTGGATGGTGGTCGCAAAGCTTGGCTGGCCAGCCACCGAAGGTTCTGGAGTTACGGGGTTGGAGGCATTGTTGCCAAGCTTGTAAGAGGGATAAAGAGACTGGCTGTCCCATAAATAACTTGTTGGGCGGTTGTAGACAAACCCGCCAGCACCACCATGGGGACCGCCACCTCCTCCAAAGCCCAGATGACTTGTGATGCCGGTGTGTGGGTAGGAGACTTCAAATTTGCGGGCTATCTCGTGTAGGAGGATGTTCTGCTGTTGCAAGGTCATGGTCAGGACCTTTATGCTGTCGGAGTGTCGTGGGGAGGAATTTAACGGTTGAAGGTTAAAGGTTAATTGTGGTGTTGAAAAGTTTGACAATGATATATGGTAAAGTATTAAACTTCTTTATGAAAAAATATTCTAAAATTAAAGTTTAAAATGATGAAAATAATAAAAGTGATGTTAACGAGAAAAAAATTATTTTGATAAATTACAGCCACCAACATCATTTATAATCATCATCCTCATCATCATCATCATCATCATCATCACCACTAGCATCATAACCATCACCGTAATTATCATCAGTAGCCCCGTAACAATCATCATAATCATCACCTCTGCTGTTGGGCTTGTGTCTTCTCGATGAGGGATTCCAGTCTGGAGGTCGTCTTGTCCTTCTTCTCCGCCTCGATGAACTGCACCTTCCGACGCTGACCGAAGCAGGTTAGCTGTATGTGTGTGTGTGTGTGTGTGTACGTTGTGTGTGTGTGTGTGATTGTTTGTGTGTGTTTGTAGAAGTATGTGCATATGCGTGTGTGTGTGATTGTGTGTACGTTTGTGTGCTTGTGTGTGAGTGTGTGGGTGTTTGTTTGTGTATGTTTGTAAAAGTGTGTGTGTGATTGTGTGTACGTTTTTGTGTGTTTGTAGATATGTGTGTACGCTTGTGTGTTTGTGTGTGATTGATTGTGTGTACGTTTTTGTGTGTTTGTGTGTGATTGATTGTGTGTACGTTTGTGTGTCTGTGTGTGTGCGGGTGTTTGTGCGTGACTGTGTGTTAATTTTTGCGCATGTGTGTAAGTAATTATGTATGATCGTGTGTAAAATGTATTAATATGTACGTGTACACACAAACCTAGACAAAGAAATGTTAAATAGAATGACGTTGCAAGAATTGAAATTAAGTGAACATTTAGACCCAATGAACATTTAGACCAAATGAACCTTAGACGAAATTATCAGTTAACGAACTAACAAACCGACCGACCAACCAACCAACCAACCAACCAACCAACTAACCAACCAACCAATCAACCAACCAATCAACTAACCAGCCAAAGCCAGCCAATCAATCAACCTACAAACCAACCAATCCAATTAGCCAACCAACCAGCCAACCATCCAACCAACCAGCCAACCAACCAGCCAACCAACCAGCCAACCAACCAGCCAACCAACCAGCCAACCAACCAGCCAGCCAACCAGCCAACCTTGGCACATTTGGACTCTGGCTCCTCATTTGGCTTGATGGCTGTCCGCCGGATGTGGAATTTTTTCTGCAACAACCTCGGCATGTTGTTCTCGATGTTGTACATCAAGTCGACCTAAAATAATAATAATAATAATTATTATTATTATTATAATTATGATAATAATAATAAAGAACCAGTATGCTAATTATAACAGTGGTTATGAATTATGATGAGTATGACGAAGACGATAATAATGATAACGAATGATGATAGTTGAATGATGAAGAAGATAATGGCGATAATGAATGAAGATAATTGAATGATAATGAAGATAATGATGATAATGAATGATGAAGAAGATAATAATGATAATGAATGATGATAGTTAAATGATAATGAAGATAATAATGATAATGAATGATGAATGTTAAAAGATGAAGAAGATAATAATGATAACAAATGTTGAATGATGATGATGACAATAATGATAACGAATGATGATAGTAAAAAAATGAAATTAGAAGTTCGAAGAAACCTGCAGGCCGATTCTTTTCAAGTAAGCATTTCGTTGAATCTTCTCAATGTCGCCAACTGCTACACCTATCTATTTGATTTTAACATAATTATTAATATAATATTAAATAAATAAATATGATAATAATAATTATTAATATAAAATCATCTTGAATTACCTATCCATCCAACACCCCATCAATTTATCCATCCATCCATCCATTCATCCATCCATCTATCCATCCATCTATTCCATTTATCTACCCATTCATCTACCCCTCCATCCATCCCATTCATCCATCCATCCATCCCAATCATCCATCCAACTGACCATGAGATTCATCAAAGCGATTGGCATGAGGAAGACGAAGATGATGATGAGGACGTCACCGTCAACCCGGAAAATGGTCAGTGCCTGCTTCAGTTCAAGGTAGTTGACCTCTCCCAGGGTCATTATCAGGACGCTGATGATTGACGTGAATATGTCCTCAAAAGAACCCTGGATTGTGATTGGTTGGTTGACTTGATGAATGATGATTGGCTGGTGAAATGTGATGAATTGATGAATGATGATTGGCTGATAAAGATGATTGTTTCCAAATTAAGCTGAAAAAAATAAATTTTTAATTAACTTTAATTTAATTGGATAATTAACATAATTTATTAATCAAATATTTAACAAATCAAATAGTTAATTTAAAGATTATTCTCCGGAAATTGCAAAGACTTACAGATCTTGGCCAGATGATGAAGAACGAACTGACGAACGCTCCGCAAAACATCATGAAGACGAGGATGAGCTATAATTAGATTGGTGGGAGGAGTCAGGTAATTGATTAATTGATTGATTGATTAATTGATTGATGGATGGACTAATTGATTGATTGATGGACTAATTGATTGATTGATGACTGATTGATTGATTGGCTGGCCGGTTGGTGAATTGGTTGATCAATAACTCACTCATTCATTTACACACTAACTGACCGACTGACTAACTGACTCACTCACTCATTCACTCACTCATTCACTCACTCACTCACTCACTCACTCACCTTCACCAAACTGGTTAGAACTGAAACAAACATGATGACGTAAATCCCCAAGAAATCAATCCTTTAATTTTTAAGGATATGATTGAAATGGTTATTATTAATTTAATATATCTTCATCACCATCATCATCATTGTTATCATCATCGTCATCATCACCATTTTCATCGTCATCATCATCAACATCATCATTATCGTCATCGTCACAACCATCACCATCATCATCATCACCATAATCATCATCGTCGTCATCATCATCATTGTCATCATTATCGTCATTGTCATCATCATCATCACCATTCTCATCGTCATCATTATCGTCATCATCATCAACATCATCATCATCATCGCCATCTCCACCTTCTCAGGTACATGATGAAATTTATCCAGGCAAGGAACATAGCCACCCAGGCAGCCCTCCACCTGGCCAAAATTATAAATCATCATCATCGTCATCGTCGTCATCATCATCATCATAATCACCATCATCATCGTAATAATAATTATAATCATCATCATCATCATCATCATCCTTATCATCGTCATCAGCATCATCATGATCACCATCATCATCATAATAATAATAATCATCATCATAATCCTTATCATCGTCATCATCATCATCATCATAATAACCATCATCATAATAATAATAATCATCATCATCCTCATCCTTATCATCATCATCAGCATCATCATCATAATAATAATAATTATCATCATCCTTATCATCATCAGCATCACCAGCATCATCATCATCATCATCATAATAACCATCATCATAATAATAATAATAATCATCCTCATCATCATCATCATAATAATAATAATCATCCTCATCATCATCAGCATCATCTTTTCCACCTATCAAAGAATTGCGAGTCGAAGAGGAAGGAAACAGTAGCCAGCATCAGCAGCCACACGATTGTGTTGTAAATGTTCAAGATGTAACGCCATCTCTGTAGTAATTATTTTTATTATTATTATTATTAGTAGTAGTAGTAGTAATGATAGTAACAGTAGTAGTAGTAGTAGTAGTAATAGTAGTAGTAGTAGTAGTTGTTGTTGTTGTAGTTGTAGTAGTAGTAGTAGCAGTAGTAGTAGTAGCAGTAGTGGTAGTAATGGTAGTAATAGTAGTAGTGGTAGTAGTGGTAATAATAGTAGTAGTGGTAGTAGTGCTAGTAGTAGTGGTAATTGATTCTTAGAGCTATCAACAACACACGCATTGTAATAATTATGATGATTTTTGTTATTATTATTATTATTATTATTATTATTATTAATAGGACGATGTTTATGGTAATTTTGATTGAAGCCGATGTATATAGTTTGAGTGTAGAGGGTATTTACAAAGGTATGTGTGCATAATATTAATAATAGTGACAATGATGACGACGACAATGATGATGATGATGCCGAGAAGAAAAAGATGGAGAGACGATAGTGATGAGATGGTGATGATGATGATGGTGGTGGTGATGATGACGATGATGGTGATGACGATGATGGTGGTAAGGATGATAATGATGATGATAGTGGTGGTGACGATGGTGGTGGTAAGGATGATAATGACGATAGTGGTGATGATAACGATGGCCAAAACCTCACCTGACTTAGGATTTTGATGAAATCTCTGACGAAGAATACGGCGACAAATACGTAGAGGAAGACTGTTAAGATTCGCTGGGTGGCATACTGTGGGTGAGGCTGGTGAGGATACAGAAGATGAAAAAGATGATGATGAAGATGAAGAGGTGGAAAATGAAGATGAAGAAGAGAAAGATGAAGAAGATGAAGATAAAAATGATACAAATAATCGCACCAACCCGACTCAGACAAGTTAACGGTGACTGAAGACATTTACTACTATTATCATCACTACCACTTCTATAAACCGGAAGTGATTCACCCATTTCCGTTTCCTCCAATTTGCAGTTTGTGGTAGAGATGTTAGTGTGGCTGGGGGGGCAGTCCTGGTATTTGATGACCACCAGGGCAGTCAGACAGGTCAGGTAGCCGATGTAGGTCAGCAGGTTGATGATGAACATTGACCGACCGAATCTGACCCTGGTGTTAAAGGTTAAAGGTCATGCCCATTTATTTCAATCCCGATGAATGGTGATTTTTTTGAGTAGGTTGGTGTTGGTGTTGTATGGAATGGTGTTTGGTGTTTTTTGCAAATTTTAATTTACAAACTGAAAATTAAATGTGAAATATCTAATGACATTGCTGTTGTTGTTTTTTGATGTAATTGTTGATGTTGAAACTTTTGTTGTGGTTGTTGTTGTTATTGTTGTGTTTTTGTTGTTGTTTTGTTGTTGTTAATGTTGTAAGTTTAGTCAATGCTTTAAGCTATACTGTAAAATAAATTGCTATAATTTCAATAAACTATATAAAAAACGACGAACCATTTCTGGAAGAGTAAGTTCTGACAGAGTGGATGTGACAAGAGAACATCCCGCCCATGGTGGACCATCGTCTTAAAAACATGTATAAAATTTGCATAAATTAACATAAATTACCATAATTTATATATAAATATGAGTGTATATATATATGTATATATATGTATATATATATATATATATATATATATATATGCAATTATTGATGAAAATCACAGCATGTTCCACGTTAGTTAGCTTCTTATTTAATGTTTCGATTTTTCTAACGGTAGATTGTAAATCGTTGTCAAATTTCTTGAGTTCGAAACCAAAATTTCCAACAACAATACAACAACAACACAACCACTAACAGCAACATTAACAACAACAACAACGCCAACAACAACAACAGTAACAACAACACAACAACAACACGATAACAACAACGCGACAACAACAACACCAACATTAAGAGCTAGATATCTGTTGCGCTGACTGCTGGCGTCATCGGGGCCTGGGTCAATGTACTGGTAGTCAAATATCATCTGTTGTTTATTATTATTATCATTATTATTATGTTTATATTATTTTTGTTGGTGTGTTTCGTTTTATTAGTTTTTGTATGCACCGCTTGCAACTCAAAGACAGTTTTCAAATTTCGGACAGACAGTATTCGAACC